>NC_062197.1:5525014-5605014 GCF_912470025.1 Vespa velutina | reverse complement strand
ACCATCCTTTTCCCCCAAGTTTTTTCTATCCTTTCTCTTGTTCCTCTTTGACCCTATTTTTCACTTCATTTCACTATAAGCCGAAGGGTTAATCCATTAATTAATTACGATCTCATGGTATGGCGAGCAACTTAGAAGCTTTTATCATAAAACTTCAGAGATTTTACGCCTACCTTTCACCGGATACTTCGTCATTCGTTTCTGATAACAATCAAAACGAATCGAATTTTTTATCGGGAATAATCGTAATTTCGATTCTTCGAGATGTCAGTGACATCGAGAAAATATCTTTTTCTTATTTTTTTTTTTGTTTTAACATCTATCACAATGTTAATGTTATAAATAAAGAAACGAAGTAAATACGTGTAGTATTTTTGTTTCTTTGTTTGCTTTGTTTCTTCTCAAAATTTCCCCGATTTTTTTTTTAATTTATTAAAAATTCCTTTATAAGAAAAATCTCCGTTTTAACGACGAATGGATAAATAATTAAAAAAACAAAAAACAAAAAAAAAAGAGAGAAAAGAAAAAAAGAAGGAAGTAAATTAATCTTTACGACTTGTACCAACGTTATTGTAACATTAAATCTTACGTAAGATGAAATCGATGACATGCCTGCGTGCAAATGCGTATAGCAGAGTAAGAGTAGAAATACCAGAGTAGAAATTTCATTGACGAGCAACATAACGAGACTATATACGACGCGTGTGCGACTTTACGAAGTCGTAACCATAAAGCAAATTGCTTTGCGACACGTAAGTAGTCAGAGTAATTCGTTGGCTTTTATGTATAAGGTGCTAAATTACCATTATTTGCTTATCTTTTGAACGATTAAGACTACGATGCTACAAGTTCACCCAAGAGGCCCCAATTATATTCGAAAAGAAAAAGTCGATTATCATTATGAATGAGTATAGAGTTACGTGTCAGAAATATAAAAATTTATAATGAAGGAAAGAAAAGATAACAAAAAAAAAAAAAAAAAAATATATAGAAAAATAGAAAAATAAACAATATCGGGATAAAATGTAGAAAGAAATTAAAAAAACTTTTGTCAAGAGTATAAAGAATAAGTATCGATGGTATAAAAAAAGAATAAAAAAGAATTTTTCTTCGACCTGTGATACGTCGACCCTGTAATTTTGGACGATATTTAAAATTTATCATTGATATTTGAAAAAAAAAAAAAAAAAAGAAAAGAAAAAGAAAAAGAAAAAATAAACAATATTAAATTTTCCAAATTTACAATACGTAATGTCATCCATCCTTCGAGATAACTTTTGTCAAAAACTCCAAATTCAAACTCAAACTCAAATCGATCGTTTTAAATGTTCCCTTGCTATTACTAGGTTTCACAAATTTCTTTCTAAAGAAGTGATCTTTGCCGACGATGGATGAGAAATCCTTATCGTACGGGACGAAGGCAATAAGAAATGAAAAATCCATCCACTATCGAAAGACACTCGAACGAAGAACGAACGTCTCTTTCCTTTTCGCTCACGTCACATTTATCGCATTCGTCTCAGCATCTTTCCGATCCGTTTCTCTCTCTCTCTCTCTCTCTCTCTCTCTCTCTCTCTCTCTCATTCGTTCGTTCGTTCGTTCATTCGTTCGTTCGAATGGAGGCCGTGCGACGAGTGCGCTGCTTTTATAGGAGACGCGATCGTTGACACACTTAAGTCGATCCTTTATCAACGACCGCGCAAACCTTTTCTTCGTCAAAAAAAGAAAGAAAAAGGAAAGCAAAGAAAAAGAAACGAAGAGACAAGAGGAAAAAGGGAAAGAAGAAAAAAAAAATGAAGGTAAAAGGATGGAAGGATGAGAGGGAGGGAGGGAGGTAGGTAGGGGAAAAAAAAAACAAATAAATAAAACTCGTATTTGATCGACCAAGCAGCTTATCTCGAATACGAGATGCGTCGGCGCTGGTCGAGTTAGTATATTTTTGGGATAGACTATGAGTGTCGTTGCTGCCAAGAATACTCGCAACCTAATAGTCGCTTGACAGATCTATCTTTCTCCCTCTCCCTCTCTTTCTCTCTTTTTTTACACACGTACACGAGAATCCATCGAGAGTATGTCGAAAAACAAGTACGATGCGTAAGGGGTTCTTTGACGGCTCTATGATCGTCTCTCTGATGGTACTCGACGCGCCTACAAATCAATTTACAACGCGTCGAAATACACACCGGAACGATAATCATGATAAAACCGATAGGTAAGCGATTATCCTTGAACAATTCGATTGAAACTGTGAAATTGAGGTTTTTTCTTTCTTTCTCTCTTTTGTTTTGTTTTGTTTTTTTTTTTCGATATAGGAAATAAATTTCATTGAAATTAATTCAAAAGACAATAGAAAGTAATGATTCTTAAAACAAAAACAAAATTGATGTTCATTCATTAAATTGAAAATACGTTCGAACGATCTTCAAAGTTGATTTTTTCGAAATGATAAATTTGTTTGTCCTTTTTTTTTTTTTTCTTTTTCATTTTCTTTTTCTTATTCAAACAATATTATCATTTTTATTTCTATTTTATAATTTTTATAAAATATATTTTTTATATACTCAGTTATCGTTTGTTGTAAATAAGAAAGACCGAAGCGAGTTGATATTATTTTATTGTTACATTGTAATTATTTGAACACAAATATATAGTACTAAATCAGTAATAGATGTTTTAAGTGTATTGTTTATCTGTTTACTACGATAGAGTTTGTTTATCTTGACAATAACTATTTCGTTCTTACGAAGAAAAACGTAAATGTATTTGAATTGTCTTTTTGATTCGTCGTGTCGGAAGACGTTATATATAAAATTATAGACACTGAATTGAATCATTTCATGATGAATTAATTAAGTTTCTTTACTTCGTTTATATGCCCCAGACTTTTTTTTTTTTTTTTATAGATATACTTTCATATAATTCGTGCAGAGTAGATTAATGCGTTTTCCCCTAGAGTTGAATCAATCAAATTGATAGAGCTTATCAATTTGAAGAAAAAAGAAAAGAAAAATAAAAGAACGAAGGCCGTGGTAGGTAGTGGTAAGAAAAATTTAAAGGAAAAAAAAAAATCAATAACAACGTGCACACGATAAAAATAAATTAATCATTCTCAAAATCAAAGCAATGGGAAGAATAAATCCAATGGATATCCATATGGTATGAGATGAAATCTACATATAAAATGATACGAAGATATTTTAATTATACATGCTTGGAAAGAGATTAATTTTTTATATGTTCACTCACATTGCTCAATACATGCTCCTTAAAGTTTTAATCCAAAAATTGATACATTTTGATTTTATCGAACAAATATATTTTTATATTTATTTTATACATAGTATTTTCACACAAATTTCTCGCTTTTAATACAAAAAAAAAAATATATATATATATATATATATATATTTTAAGATACTTTTCGTTAAGTAATTAATTCGAAAGAAAAATTGCAAAAATGAAAAATTAAAAGACGTAATAATCTTCTTATCCTTATATATAGAAATTATATTAGATTAGATTAATTATCAAAAAAAGAAAAACCTATTGAAACATTGTCGATCTTTCATTATTATCGATTTTAAAGGGTCATAGTACGATTCAAGGTCTGTCAGTGAACGTATAGGTAGATAACTGGTAAACGATTAACCTTCCAACGGGAGTATCGATTAAAGCGTACCAGTCTCTTCATTGTTCCGAGATAACAGCGGTTAAGCGAAACGTTAACTACCAAGGCAGGCCGTCCAACGTTTCATCGTACTAAAGTGCAACTCTAATGTGCGACCGCATACGTCATTCGCAGCCATCAATTTTGCATTGCGCCACTACCACTAACGCGTAGGTAAGATAGGAGGAGACCAAGTAGTATCATAACGTCTCTACCTACGCATGATGTTGCGGTTTGGGATATGATATTGCGGGTGTTTACAAAGGCATCCGCATTAGCTTTCAAGATAATTGAAGATAATGACAATATGCGTTGATACTATATTTAGAAGAGATGACCTGGGGCCCACACGCATAATTGTCCTTGGTAAGAAGATCTATCCTAAATTATTTCTCTTAGTGACGCATCAAAATTCATACTTGGATGATCTTAATAATCGTAATACTCATTGAAGATACGTAGATACGTAGATACAATGATTCCATATAAAAAAATATATTAGAAAATGTATCATTAAATTTTTCATATATGATCTCATTCACGATATTAATAATTTTATTTATTAATAAGCGTAGAATTAATTCGATCGATTGTTGATCTTAATATAGATTATACCTTGTTTATAAATAGTTGATAATGTAACGTAAAGATTAAAAGGGTTTATTAAGAATTTGTAAAATTTGTTTTTAATTATTACGTTAATTCATTTCTAAAAGCACAACTTTCATAAAATTAAATTTAAAAAAAACAGAGAAAGAGAGAGAGAGCTATACTATACATTTGACTACTTCATCGGAATATTTTTTTTCTTTTCTTTTTTTTTTTTTTTTTTTTTTTTTTTATAATAATTGTCATTGAAAATAAAAAAAGAAAAGTCCTCTTCATTTTTATCGGTGAATCGATCGATCCATCTGCTTTAAATTCGCGATGAATGTTCACTCGTTAGCGTTTCCGACGCGGATGATTTATATTTGCGATTTTATCGATCTCTCTTTTAGTTGCTCTTTATAATTCTTTTCTCTTTCAGATGATTGATTCGGTTCGCGTAATGATAACATAGATCATATTCGATCTGGGTTCGTTAGAGAGACATCTTGAATTCACGATCCGAAATATTATTCGCGAATTGACGAGAGAATAATCGATGTTTAATTACCCGTATGTATTAAATTATAAATTTTCGAAAATCTCTGGACTGCTTACGGAATAGTTAATTACAAGTTCGATAGATCTTCTGATTACGCAGGGGAATCAATGGTTCGAGATTGGTAAACAGTTTCCCTTGTGAAACCGAGTTACTTGCAATTAACGTAACTTTGGTTATTGTGAATGAATATTAATATAAAATAGAAAACGAGTTAAAAACTTTTTTGAAGAGGAAAATCTCAACTATGATGACGACGACGTTATATAAGTAGAATACGTATGCAACTCGATGCCTAGAATGAAATTAAAACTGTCCGACGATTCTAATCCCGTACGTCATATCCGGCAGTCAACGCGATCTATGCGTAAAAATGAATGTAGAATAAAAGAAAGAAAGAATGAAAAAAAGAAAAAAAAAGAAAGAAAAAAAGAAAAAGAAAAAGAACAAAAAGGAAAGCAGAAAATAAACTATACGGCTTATTCGAACGAAAACAAAATTTCGAAAAAAGTGATAAAATAAATTAATATAAAATAAATAAATGTTTCGACGAAATATTCGAAGAAGTCCGAAATTGCTTATAGTCCGATTAATTTACTACTCGTTAACGAGTTCCTTTTTACATATCCAAGTTGTATAATTAATAAAGGTTATAACATTGAAAAAAATTTTCTTTAAATTAATATTACGAGAAAAATTATTAATCGCAAAATTCTCATTAAGTACGGGCATTAAAAAATAAAGTAATTACAAAACTAATCGGTTTGTATCTTTAAAATAAATATAAGGCAAATATTATTAAAAAAAAAAAAAAAAGAAAAAAAAGAAAAAAAATAAAAAGAAAAATTCTTTTCCCTATTCGCATAATATATTTTCCTTGTAAAATGAGTATTAAACAAAAACACACGCACGCGCGTATACAAAACAAAGCAAAACAAAACAAAAAAAAAGAAAAGAAAGAAAAAGAAAATATGAAAAAATATATTTTTCGAAAAATAAAATAATATTAACACGCTTTTGTTGATATTTTAAAACATCCCCTCGTGCTCCTTGAAAATTTCATTTTACCTTTCGCAAATGCGGTCGAACGCGCGCGCATTAGTATGTGAAAGTAACGAAAGTGTAAGTATACGCGCGTGCGCCGGCAACAGGCGGGGCAGCATTTGCTTCGGTGCGGTTGAATAACATTAACGAGACTTCGCAGCCTCTAAATTGCACCTTCGTAGCAATTTTCGCTCCAGTGTTTTGGAAGATACCGCTTTTCTGCTCTCAACATTTACCGAAGAGTCGCTTTGAGAGTACGAATGTGCGAATTCTCTCACTTGTTCCACTTCATTTTCATTGCTTTGATTATTATCTGACCGTACTAAGACGGACAAAAACAGAAACGAAAAGAGAAAGAAACAAATTCGTGAAACATATCATATAACACCCCCCTCTCGCTCGTCGTCCCCGTCCAAAAACAATTTTGAACGAAACTCTTTCGTATTAAAATTAAAAACTGTTTATCTTTATGACACTTCGTAATAATATTATACGTTTTTACAATTAATTAAAATATTCCTTAAACGTTTTTCATTTCAGTGCGAGGCAAACGTGTTCGCGCTGTTTACACAAATTTTTTCCATATCGAAAAGTACCAGAGAATTGCGAGCCACGCATTGCGCAATTGACGTTGTTCGCTCGATTCTATCGACGTGCATTGAAACAAGCCCTATCGTGCCAGCTTTGTCGCTGTTCTTCTCTCTCTCTCTCTCTCTCTCTCTCTCTCTTTTTTCTTTTTTTTTTTACAAAACTTTTTTTCAGAATCCCCCAGCCAATAAAACGGTTAAACATTTATTGCGGAATATTTCGGTATGTAAAAAAATCATGTTTCGCGCGCGAACTTTCTCGCGATAAACATTAAAATTACATTAGTTATATAAATAAAAGAATTGACAAATGTTATGGTAAAAAAATGATGTAGATAATTGTGAAGAATACATTAAACGTCGGTCATTCCAAATTTGTATATCGATTTCGTTGATGATAAACAATAATAATTATAGGATGCGATAAAACGAAGAAAGAGAGAGAGAGAGAGAGAGAGAGAGAGAGAGAGAGAGAGAAAGAGAGGGAATGAGTGAGTGAGTGAACAGGAAAGATGGTCGCAAAGTAAAGATAGCGCAAGCCTTGCTCTGTTTACGACTACTATATACTTACACACCCGTGATTTATGATCCTCGTCACGTTGATAAGAAAATACTTGTTAAAGTGCGGAGATAAAGCAGATGCACGTTATATAATGTGACGATTGAAGTCCACCGATACAGGAATGCAAAACGCCACTCTTTTATGATTTACATTAATCTATTTTTAATGAACTTATGTAATGTCAGATATAATAATAATAAAATATAATATTCAATCTTATTTAAATTAAAACTGTTAACAAAAATAAACGATTGGTTGATTTAAACAGTACATATAAACTAGACGATCTTGAAATGTCGATCTTGAAAATTATGATCTCACGATAAAATATATATTTATCCAACATCGTGAATCAAAAATAAAATTACATACATACGTATATACATGAATATATTCGTTGTACTAAAGTTATTTTCTAAAAGCATAAACTTAAATGTTAATTTATCTAAATATCCTTATCAAAGAAGATCTATTGCTTTAAAAAATAGGGAACTGGGATTGAGTATTCAAAAAAAAAAAAAAAAAAAAAAAAAAAGAGAAAAGAAAACAAATTGTTCTACATAAATTATCATCGTCCCAGCAGTGAATATTTTTAAGAAAAATTATAATTTCGGTTTTAAAAATAAAGAGAGATTACCAACGTGTGCCGTTTCGACGTTCAAATTGTCTCGAGTGAAATGATGAAATATTTAAATACGATGATATAAGTACTTTTTAAATTTATCTTAAGTTCTAATATAACAATGAGGGATTATTTTCGTGCGATCATTAAATTTAACGTAAATCCTTGATTTGGTTTTATCTTTTTTTTAAATAAAATTTTATTCAAGTTCAATAAAAGCGGCATTTGATTATATCGTACGAATAAATGTATATAAATATACAATGTACGTTGGATAAAAATTATTACTTATTTAATTGTACATGTATACACGTCAAAGTGATTTGCATGGAAAATAATTTTATATGAAAACTAAAATGACAATTTATCAATAATTTCACTTTAACCCCTCACGTTCTCTTTTTTGTTTTATTTCTTTTGTTTATTTTAATTTTACCAGGAAAAAAGAATCGATGATGATAAAGCGAATATAAATAACAAGGAAAAATCGTATAGACGATTTTACAAAATATTTGAAAAATAAATTTCATCGAAATTCCTCTTTTTTTTACATATGCAGAGTATACTTTTTATCGATTTATATTTTTACATATATAGACAAAAAAATCTTTGAACATTTCGCAATGATCGTGGTATATTAAACGTGTACGAATGAAAAAAAAAAAAAAAAAAAAAAAAAAAAAGAAAGAAAAAAAAATGAAAAAAAAAAAAAAAATAATAAAAAATAAAATAAAAAGAAAAGAAAGAAAGAAAAAAGAGAATATTCGTTGGAACGAACCAAACGATCATTTCGTATTTCACTTCTAGTTTTTCTTCGTGCAAATAAGATTCGGTCATATTTAATTTTTTTATTTATAAAGTTTTTAAAGTTATCATATCTTCCCTATACGATTCTCATCAAATATATTATTTTTTTTCCCTTCCATTCCTCCTCCGCCACCACCACCTCCCCCTCCTCCCAATATTTCCAATTATTTCGTAACGATACGTTTCCATCTTTTATTATTCCAGACATTTCGAATTTCATCGTACTGAAACCGTTTCCTGCTATAATAATAATTCTCTCCTAATCCTCTATCTCGAAGCGTTCCCGAACGTATATATTCAGATAGTATATATCAAAGTAACATATACATAGACGGACTTGCCTCTCACCTCCTTTCTCACTTCTTTTCTTACTTTGCGCCTTCTCTCTTGCTTTACTTCGCTTAATTAGATGCTCGAATGTCTCGAGGTCTCGAGTATCGTGCTACCTGTTTCCTGCAATTGAATTTTATCGCCTATCACCACTACCTATATAGTAGATATATAATGTTTAAGAGAGAGAGAGAGAGAGAGAGAGAGAGAGAGAGAGAGAAAGAGAGAGAGAGAGAGAGAGAGAGAGAAAAGAGAAAAAGAAAGAGTGAGAGATCAATCGTACATATTTTGGCACGATGTCAAAATTATTATCAACAAGAAATTACTTATCAATAAATATTTAACGTTTCAATGTAATAGAAATTAACGATTTTTATTCGCATAAATGAAATATCGTTTGTTTGTTTTTTTTTTTTTTTTCTTTCTTTCTTTCCTTTTCTTCTTTTTTCTTATTACGAAAATTTCCATCGAGTTTACGTAATATATTTAACAGAAAATATTCATTCCTGTCGTCGATGATTATCTATAATCTAGAAAATGATGCCTACGATGCTTAACTCTATGCTATCTGTAAAGCTTCGGATCCGATGATACAACAACAATGTAGTCTATCATTACTCGACGGAGAAAGGATGTCGTTCGCAGACGAACGAACGGTCATAAATTTCAATATAAAGTTGGTAATTAATTTTTTTAAATAAACAAATTAATGGCTTTACTATCGTAAGTATGTATCTACATTCCTTATTTCAGGCGTTAAGACGTAAAAAAAAAAAAGAAAAAGAAAAAAAAAAGAACGAAAGAAAAGAAAAGAAAAAAGATTTACTGCAAACGACTGATAGTAAATGATCGTAAACGTGTATTTGAAAAAAAAAAGAAAAAAAAGAAAAAAAAAAAAAGAAAAAAAATACATAATTACAAACTACTACTTCTACCATTACTGCTACTACTATTATTACTACTGGTAGTACTACTATTGTATTTAAAATTTTATAAAAAAATATTTACATTATTTTAATCAAATGTCAATATTCCATCGGTGTATTATATAACTTAAAGTATAGAATTTCTTAATTACATACGAAGCCGTGCCGCCTTTCCAGATAGTTTTCTTCGATGTCGATACGATTCGACTTGACTCGACTCGATTCGACTTGACTCGACTCGACTCGACTCGAAGCCAAACCACGAACGTTCGTTCGTCTTTTAAAAAGATTCTATAGACAGGTTTCCGAAGGAAAGCGAAACTAGCCTGCAGCGGCAACGAAGCTGGTTCTTCGTATTTTTTCCCTTCCTTCTTCGTCTTCTACTACTACTACTATTACTACTACTATTACTTACTAATACTACTTCTATTACTACTACTACTACTACTACTACTACTACTACTACTTCTTCTTCTTCTTCTTCTTCTTCTTCTTCTTCTTCTTCTTCTTCTTCTTCTTCTTCTTCTTCTTCTTCTTCTTCTTCTTCTTCATCTCATTCCTCTTTCTCGTGTGTATCTTATAAGTCTGTATGTATTTATAACTACGTGCAATGACCGTTTAGAAAAGTGAAAATATCTTTTGCAGTCGAAAAAAAAAAATCGAAGACTGGTTTTAGCAAGACATGAGATAACAACGATTGAGCGTAATCGAAACAAGTTTCGAGAGATGGGAATTTAATTTTTCTTTTCCTTTTTCATCTTTTTGCTCCTTCTTCTTTTCTTTTTCTTTTTTCTTTTTTTTTTTTTTTTTCTTTTTTTTTTCTTCGTAAATCAATCCACACCCATCTATATTAAGTTTTAAAAGAAATTTCTTTCGAATGATTTATTAATCCATTCATTGAGAAATGAACAAGAAACGTATAAATCTTTTTTAATTCTTCCATTTTTAAACGTTAAACTTTACTTTTACTTTTACCTTGCAATTTATTTATCTTTTCTTTTTTTTTGTTCGTTAAAGAATATAAATTCATTTATTTGCAATGTTATTCCATGTCGTTAAAAAGAAGAAAAGAAAAAAAAAATCAGATCAGTTACAATCACTTTTTGCGATCACTAATTATACTATTGTTCGATTTAAATGCCTGTCGATAAAAATATCTTATATAAGAATAATAATAATAAAAATAATAATAATAATAATAACAATAACAATAACAATAATAATAATAATAATAATAAAAACAACAACAACAACAACAACAACAACAACAACAACAACAACAACAACAACAACGTATTCGTTAAAATTTTTATATTTTATGCCTTTTTTTATATATCCTATAAACTGGTTTACGTTTGAGTTCCTCGTACCAGTATGAATAACCTGCACGGGTCATTAACTTACAGCATAATAAATTTGATCTATCAATCTTTTTATCAATCTATCTATCTTTTTCTACCTTTCCGGTGAAAGGATGACCACGGGATGGGAAGAAACGTTTCTTCATTGAAAAGAGATATTAACACCACGATTGATATCTGTCGTATGGACTAAACATACTATACGTTTCAAGCTTCAGCAATTCATGATAGAATAGAGGATATAGATTCCCCTTTATTCATAGACGCGTATTGCCATTATATTTATGCAAATAATGTCTAAAGTTCAAACGTAAGGTACTTGCTCCATCTATCCCAAGATTTACGGCCGCTTTCTCTTCGCTCACGGAATTCTTAATGCTCACGCGTGACACTTCCGCACGAACGAATCCTTTTTTCTTTCTCTCTCTTTTTCCTCCCTCTATCCTCGATTACGACGTGCTTCTTGATAAAAGAGAGAGAGAGAGAGAGAGAGAGAGAGAGAGGAAGAAAAAAAAAGGGGAAAAAAAACGAGTAGACAGAAAAAGAAAAGGAAAAAAACGAAAGAAAAGAAATAAAAACAAAACAAAAAAAGAAAAAGGAAGCAAAAACAAAAGTATTAGCAAATTTAGCAGGGCGAATCGATTCGATTCGTTCTAAAGCTTTCCATTTGAAAAGTGAAAATTCTTCGTTTAAATTGACGATTATCTTGAAGGTCAATTCTTGTCGTCGGTCACGCGGGAAAAAGAAAGCAATAAAGAAAGAAAAAGAAACAAAGAAGGAAAGAAAAAAAAGAAATAAATAAACGAGACGTCGCGAATATGAGAGAAAGAGAGAGAGAGAAAGAGAGAGAGAGAGAGAGGGAAAGAGAGAAAATAAAAGAAGGCATCGTAAAATCATTCAACAGGTGTAAATGCATTTTTCGGAGTCGGATCGACTCTTGATCTTTAAAATCCTTATTAAGCCCCCCGTTGCTATCGTCGTTCTTTATAATATTTTCAAATGTCGTCGTTAATTTGATAAGATAAGAAAAAAAACTTTCATCTCTTTTCAACTCACTTGTGCGCTTTAGAAAAAAAAAAAAGAAAAAGAAATAAAAAAAAAAAAAAAAAGAAAAAAACGGAGAAAAGAAAAAAAAAGGGAAAAAAGAAAATAATATAAAAAAAGGGAAGAAAAAAAAAACAGAAAAGACCGGATGTTCTTTAGTAAATCTACGAAATGACGAAAGTTGAAAGGACAGCGAGATGCATCTTTGATTTGATCCACCTGGTTCATGGAAAATAAAGGGAGGAGAGAGGGAGAAAGAGAGAGAAAAAGAGAGAGAAAGAGAGAGAGAGAGAGAAAGATAAAAAGCAAAGAACACAAAGTACATACTAATCCCTTAAGAGCTTCGCGTAAGAAGAAAAGAGAAAAAGTATCATCCTGTGGGAGTCACGAAAGCTTCGGGAGCGTGAGATTCATTGAAATACTAAGGAACTCTGCGAAAAAACAGCATCCGAGTTAAATTCCTGAGGAGAGAGGATAGAAAGAGAGAGAAAGAGAAAGAGAAAGAGAGAGAGAGAGAGAGAGAGAGAGAGAGAGAAGGACGAAGGAAAAGAGATACCTTCTGTCACCGTCGAGATCAACTTTTCAACAACGACGTTCGATAGAATTTCTTTCCTTTTCTTTTACAGTTTTGATGGGGGAAAAAAGATAAAGAGTGAAGGGAAAAGTATTTTATAGGTTATAAGAGAAGAAAAAAAAATCTCCTATTACAGAAGAACGATTAATTATATACGAAAGTTCCTTTTACATTTAGAAATGACGATACGATGACATCATGATAAACTATAGATATACTTTCGCATATACATTATACATCTATCTATTACTATCAGATCGAAAGAAATTTTCATTTGTTACGAATAATAATTTACTTTTGTTACATGTATATAGAAAGTATTTATTTCAATGTGACGAGAACTGAGAGATAATAAATTTTGAAAGATCATAATTTCATCGTCGATTTTAAATTTGATTTTGTAAAAATATATATATATATATAAAAGGAAGAAAAAAAAAAGAACAAAAAATAGAAAAATCAGAAAGAAATCTTTGATCGACGGGTTCAGTATATGTCAAAAATACAGTATAATGGCAGAAAAAAATCGATATATAAGTTGAATTATTTTATTTTGTCCCTGATTTTAATAAAATTAAGTATAATATAAGTACACTTATATTATTTAAAGTGCTACCCTATGATTTATATTATTGCGTATAATAACGTAATCCTACGAACGTTCAATTGTATAATCAAATAAATATAAGTAAAATTAAAAATTGTGATTAAAATAAGTTGTCATTTACAAAAAATAAAATAAGTAAAATAATGATGTACATTTTTTTTTTTTTTATATCCAATAAAACGAGACAATATGTTATCAACTTATCTTATTTAAGATGTAATCCTCGATCTTACATTTCACTTTATAATTATTAAAAACGTTTTTCCGTAAAACTAAGAATATTGATTTACATCGTTTTTCCCGTTCAGAAGAGAAGTATCATGTGCTTGTAAAAGTTCGTCGGATTGCAAATAAGTGGAAGTTACTGGGAGCTTTCTTGTTTCTTTTCTTTTTTTTTTTTTTTCCTTTATAAATTTAAGAAGACGCTTAATCACGAATTAAAAATTTATTTACGGCATCTTAAGTAACAACGCAATCTCATTTCGATTATAATTAAAAGTGAAACCTCGATAAAGTGCATATCTATGCCACTTGTATGCTTTTTCTTTTTATTTTTAATCAGAAAAAAAGAAAGGAAAAAGAAAAAGATCACCGCGCAATACAAAACGAATCATCCGTGAAAATCTACGAAGAGAACGATCGTAATCGCCGACGTGTGCGAGGAGAGATTTAAAAGATTTGTAGAAATGGTGAAATGGACGTTAATGACAAAGTGCGTTCTAGAAGACCGAAAGAATTTGAGAACGATGAATTGCAAGAAGAAATTCTTGATAAAGATCCCCCTCCTCAATCATTGGAAGAGCTTGCTGAGTTAAACTTGGAGTTAATGCATCAACCGTTTCTCTCGGCGGTTGAAATCAATGGGGAGAAAATTTAGAAGATAAGTAAATGGATTCTGTATCAACTGATCGATCAAACTGCATCAGTCAGATAATACTAAACCTCGTATTGCTGTTGCTATTAAAAGAACGAGAAAAAAAAAGAAAAAGAAAAGAAAAGAAAAAAAAAAGGGAAAAAAAAAAAGAAAACCATAATTAGAGTTAAAATCGAAAACATTAACGTTCATTACATCTAATTGGAGATGTTAGAAACCTTATTAGAGGAAATATTTTCCAGTAATCACTTTATTACTTGTCGGACATTATCCATCGTTCTGATGTTCATTTATTTTGATCGATCTGATCTGATAAGACAATTCGCTTGTCCGATACAATATGATTTGATAATATCGAGAAGTTCGAAAATGAGTAGATAATTTCATTGTCTCTAAAGATTTTATTTTTTTTTTTTTTTAGAAATAAGATCAGACAATAATCCTTTAAAGTGGAAAAAGATTGTAGAAAAATGATGCCAGATATTATTAATTAAAATGAATATATATATATATATATATATGTTTACTTTTTTTTCTTTTTCTCTTTACTATTAATCGAATAAAATTTATTACATATTTAATATAATATAATAGTATATAAACTTTTTCAAGCGCCTTGCAAATAATAATAATAATAATAATAATAATAATAATAATAATAATAATAATAACAAATAACAAGAATAAAAATAAAAATAATAACACAAATTATATTACAAATCGATCGAAAATAAACATTCGAAAAATTATATTTATAATTAATTTTAAAATGGACTGATTGATCGACGTTCAACAAGTTGATTCGCTAGAAAGAAATAAGGAACTTTGAAGGGCGGGGAAAATGGTAAGAATGGAAGAGACGGGAAATCCGATTCTATTTGCTCTTCAACGTCGACAAGATTCTCACGGCCGACTTATTCGTTCTCGTTTTCTCGCTTTCCGCAAACTCGCGCTACGGAGAGGGTATCTCCGAAATGACAGCGAGTCGAGGCGAGTTGAGGAGGATGGAAAGATAGAAAAGTCGTTAGGCACGTCGAGGCGTGTCGTCGTGCGACGAACCGATAAATAGACCGAGAATAGTTCTCTCTGTCTCCTCTTTCTCTTTGTCCTCTCTCGATGAATATTTCAACGTCGACGATAAATCCCGCGGGAATAGTATTCTATGTTAACGTGTTTACTTCCAAAGCTAGTTGTACAAGCTAATATCTCATAATTAAAAGAGAAGCTAAAAAAAAAAAAAAAAAAAAAAAGAGAGAAAGAGAGAGAGAGAGAGAGAGAGAGAGAGGAAAATAAAAATAAAATGAAAGAGAAAATACAAAAATAAATCCTAAAATCGTAATAGAATTCATTATATATATTTTATATATTTTTATATCTGCGTATATCTGATATCCTTTCATCATCATTGATTATCGCAGTCTTATATGCGCATATATTTAATGAATAATGAATAATTAAACATTTAGCACATTGACAAGTACATTAAAATGCTTTCCTTTTCCCATTATAAAATATATAACAAATTTATTAAGTTCATATCGATCAATGTCAATATAAAATCATTAAAAATCACCTAATAATTTGAAATTTCTATAAACTCATACGTAAAATCAGATATTGTATAAGTCACGTTGATCATGTTTATATGAATAAATATAAAGGATCAAATAATGTTCGACGTTTGGCAATAAATGTATTAACTTTCTTCATTTTGCCGTACAAAGAAATTTTCGAAATGGAGTAAATCGAAAGAGAATAGCTAGGGTCTGAGGTATCTCTTTTCAAAGTAAACCAAGAAGAATCGAAAATTTCTTTTCCTTTAACCTCGGTTTAAGGGGTCAACGAGAGAACTCTTCTTCTCTTCACGATCGAAGAGGAAGAAAAGGAGAATGAGGGATAAGAGTAATCGTACTGACTCGAATCGATTCTCATACGACGAAGAAAGGCTTGCCTTTGTTCGAGCTTCTTCTTTTCCATCTCCTCCTCTTCTCTTCCTTTTCTTTTTTTCTTTTTTTTTTTTGCCTTCGAGCAAGAAAGTTAAAGGTTGCCGATGCGTTCCGCGTGCAAGGTACAAAGTAACGTGTTCTTATGCACGGACATGCGCATGAGGATTATGCAAGAGGAGCATAGCCTCGTGCCAATCGTCTATACGTTCTCTTCTTAAAGCAGCTTCGTGCAGCGGATATATTGCTATACATACATTACGTATGCTTCACGATACGTAATTACGATTCGAATGACGATTGAACTCGAACGAAGGAAAGACTGACTCTTTTTTCTCAAGGTCAAGTTTTTCTCTTTTTCTCTCTCTCTCTCTCTCTCTCTCTGTCTCTTTTTCTCTCTCTCTTTTAATTTCTCTTTCTGTTTTCAATTGTCCTAAGAAAAGTATAGCTATCAACGAACATACGACATTCTTTTTCTTTCGAACCACCTGAGTAAATTAATATCAAATGATCCATCAGTATATAGAGTCAATCACAAAATACTTTCGAAATTTGATATTTGAAATTTTAAATAATGATTTGAAATAATTTCTGTTAAAATATATTTTAACAGAACTTGGAAAAATATTCTTTTTTTTTTTTCTTCTTTTTTTTTCTTTTTTTTTTCTTTTTTTTTTTTTTTTTTTTTTTTTTTTTTTTTTTTTTTTTTTTTTTTTTTTTGACTTTTTAAAACGAATACGTATGTTTAATTTTTAGATAAGATTATGTTATGTGCGTTTGAAAAATATTTCTACTACGTTTAGTTTATTAACTAATTTCTATACCGTTAAAATAATTCTTTAGTTTAGTATAATATTTTTGTTTTATTTTCAAAATATATAAAATCTTTGCGTCGTACCAACTTTAGTTATTTTTTATCATAATAGAAAAAAAAAATAATTGTCCTTCTAAAAAAAAAATATGTAGACATATATATTATTATATACCATGTTATATGGATATACATGTATGTAAGTATGTATGTATGTATGTTTTCGATTATAAGAAAAAAGTTATCTTATTTTCCGACACAAATTGCAAAAATTGAAATACAAGGGCGGATTATCATCTCTTGGTATACTACAAATAACGTTTTATTCGATAATGAAAAAAGAGTTCAGGTTAACCACCTTTTGTGGCGAACGACGTTTCAAAATCGACTGGTAGTACAGTACTATCGGACGGTCATCTATAAATAGACGGATAGATTACTCGGTCGTTATGTTCCGCGACTGTCGTGGAAAAGTATAAAATAGAAAAGTGCAAATAGAATACAAATTATAGATGTCCATGAAGGTGAATACTAAGTAGATGATGACTCTTCACCTTGGATAAGGAAATTCGTTTGAATAAGGTAAGGTAAGGTCGCTTCGATCGTTTAAAAAAAAAAAAAAAAAAAAGAATAAATAAATAAATAAATAAATAAATAAATAAATAAAACAAAACAAAAAGAAAAGGAAAAAATTTATAAGAGCTCAAAGTCCATAGAAATTCTTTAAACAAAATTCGTTCATTATAAAAATTTAAGTTTAATGATAAATATACACATACACACGTACATATGTATGTATGTATGTATCTATGTATGTATGTGTAGTTATATACACTACCGATATTGGGTAAAAGAGAAACGGAAATATCAAATAACAAATAAAAACAGAGTAACAAAAAGAGAGAGAGAGAAAGAGAGAGAGAGAGAAAAAATAAGGCTGAAATAAATGCAGGAAATATATAAAAGGAATACTAGACGGTTCTGAATCATAGGCACACACTCATGCACATGATTTGTTCGTACACAAAATGTATATTCCACTCTCACTACCACTTATATTCAGTAGGTCGAACAAGCACAGTTTTCATTTGTCGCATCGATTATCACGCATTCGTTTGCTTTCCAATTTCACGCTACGTCTACGTCGATACTTACGCTTTTATGCGAAAACATCGAATCTGCGCCATTTTCGAAGCACACAATGAATACGATTCACGATTTTCAAAACCGCACTCGATTCTCTCGCCGATACCTTGTTACCGATGCTTTTATTCGAAATATATCGAAATATACAGTGTAGATATAAACAGTAAATAAATTATCAATTAATACGACAAATTACGAGGACACACATCCTGTACAATGTGTATCAAGGAATCGTTATTGTAGATGATTCACGTATGTCGGAGAAAACTGGGAGCACTTCAACGGAATTTTGAGCAACGCTGATGGGGATAGGAATTTTTTATGTTTCCAAATGCACCGGCTCTGCGAGCTCGCGAAGGTTTACACGAGCTGCACCTCATGAATATTCAAGAACTTTTCTAGGGTAAAAAAAGGAGAAAAAGAAAAAGAAAAAAAAAAAAAAAAGGAACCGACTGTTTTCTTTCTTTGCATTTCTTTTTTATTTCTTCTTTTCTTTTCTTTCTTTTTTCTTTTTTTTTTTTTTTTTTTTTTTTTTTTTTATCTAATCTTTATTCCATCTCATCGATCGTACGAGAATTTTGATCGACGTTTCCTTTAAGATCTTTTCTTTGAAAAATTAACGTGACCGGCAAGAAATCGAGACGAAAAAAGTGGACAAATCGATTCTTCAAACGATGTAAGTAAGTACCTGCCTGCTTCTTATCCAGTACTCCTACATGATGCGATAGAAGATCTGTTGTTTTTATTGGACAAAAGCGTGCGATAAAATAACAACGTTGTTCGTTCTTGTTAGACAATCATACTTACCGTTAATAATTTTTCGTTTGTCACGCAAAGATGGCCGCCGTTGTTCTTCCTCCATCGTCATAGTATTTCCTTTTCTGCGTAGGCCGTAAGAGTAACGAAGAAGTGCTTACATGGCGTTAATAAAACGTTAATACGCTTCGCTTCGACAATCGGTTAATATCCACGCTTGTTTGTTAATAGAGTATCATCTTCGACATCACCTCTGTGTGTGCGCGCGCGCAAATTTTTTGCCGGTCTCCTTCTTACCACCAGTAGCGGATCTGAGCTTGTCTCGTCTCTCAGCTTCGAATCTGAAAAATTTCAAATAACGCAAAATATTGATTAATTAAATCACAACGTGCATTCTAATAATAATTCTAAAACAATCTATCTTTGATTTATCTCTTACGAATTAAAATTCAAAGAATTTATGTATTTTCTAATTTATATATATTTATATGTAAAAAAATGTAATAAATAATGTAAAAAAATAAATATTGTAATAAATTAATTTTTTTAATTTCTAATTAATTCCTATAATTAATTCCTATAATATTGATTAACAATGTTAACGTAATTATAAACATTGTTCCAATGAAAATTAATTAGAAATAAGAGATTTTATTATTTCTAAAATAGCTCAACAAATTTATGTTTCAGAAAGAAAATAAAAAATATTTTGCTTTTTGTTTTTTTTAATTAATACAAACGTGACTTTATTTAAAACGAAAAATAGATATGACAATTATTCTTGGTATTGTTTTAAAAGTACATAATATTATATGTGTTCACGAATATTGTCATCGAATTGGAATTTGGAGCCTGGAAAATCGGAGGAAAACGATGAAAGGGAAAAGCTTTCAGTTGATTTATTCGACGAACCAACTACGTATTTATATGCGCCATGCAATGTACTAGCTTTAAGCTTATTAACGATAAATCGACAGTACGATATTAATCGAAGTGTAATTCATAAGAGAGTTGAGATTTGCCGTATAACACGCGGCAACTAACACATAACAATTCGATGTACATATCTAAGTACACTCATTCATAGAAATTAATATTCGATTACTATGATTAAGTTTTTTTTTTCTTTCTTCATTTATATGCCGTGTGAGATGTATGTGAAAAAATAAAATAAAAAGAAAAAAAGCAAAATAATTTTTCAATGTAGCATCGATAAAAAAAAAAAAAAAAGAAAAAAGAAAGAAAGAAAGAACAGAAAAAAAAAGAGAAGGAAAATACAGAAGGAAAATTTTTACAATTTTTTCCAAAAAATTTTTATAACGAAAGAATATACGAATCTCATAGATTTATTTATCTTATTGTGATCGCGTTAATATCATTAAAATCGATCTATCTTAGACTGAGTTACATAAATTTAAACAGAGAAATAATAAATACAGTGAACGATTATCCTCGATTAATCTGTTTCGAGGCATTTCTTGAAAGGTTAACGCTTCGTGAATGGTAGAAAATACTTTCGAGCTCGAGTTGGAAAGTGTAAATGTACTCTCAGACGATGTACTTTAGATATACGCATATAGATACTTATATATTATGTACATTCATAATACAAACATATATACACGGATACTTTTATTTCAATTAGAATTCTAATTGAAAGGCAAAATCGCGAAGCAAAGAGAAAAAAAAATAGAACAAAATAGAAAAGAAAAAGAGAAAAAACTAAAAAAAAAAAAAAAAAAGAAAAAAAAAGAAAGAAAGAAAGAAAGAAAGAAAAAAGGTGTCACTTTTTGTCGAGCAAAGTTTCAATTTAGATTGGCCCTCTAGCAACGAAAGCACATGCATTCGATAATTCGAGAGAATAATTGCGATGTGTAATTAAATCGTTAGTTTAACGTTTTATAGAATCTCGGCACGTGTTACTAACTCCCCCTCCCCTCCTTTGACCTCGCTACTGGAGGAACATCTCCGGTTTCTACTAAAATTTCTGTTAATTACACGCACGTATATGTGGATTCGCGTAATTAAAATGGAAATTCACTAGTCGATATCTTTCGACTGCATTACGTAAACAAGAATTATCGGTTGATTTAATTATTGTTCAATTTTATAAATCTTTCGATTTGAAACCATCGACGAATAGTATGATTGTAAATCTACAATGATACCCGATAGTGCTATTAATATATGTAATATTAATAATCAAACACTCTATGTTAATATAAATAAGTTCGAGAATCATTGAATGTTGTTTAGTTTTAATTTAATAGAATACATATAGATGCGTATTTGTATGTACGTACATGTACAGATACACACACACACACACACACACATATATATATATATATATATATATATATAAGATTCTCAACTAATTAAAAAGTTAAAATGGAAGAGAGAAAAAGAGAGAAACGGAGAGAAAGAGAGAGAAAGAGAGAGAGAGAGAGAGAAAAAATCGCGAAGAGACGTAAACATTATACAATGTCCATTAATTAACACATATCATTCAAAGTTATCATCTCGTTTGGTCGAATCTATGTTATGACGATTATTCATGTTAAATATTTTCATAAGAAAATACTTTTTGAGATAATTAGATATTTAGATTTTAGATAATTTAAGTGACTTAAATGATTTATATGACACTATTTATAAAGATTATTCATAAGTATCGTTGATTCTGTCATTTCTATTAATCGATCATACTTTAAAATATGTATATATGATTATTATTAATCATCGTTTCAATAAATATAATTATCTTTATTATAAAAAAACGACTGAATTATTGGAAAAAAAAAAAAAAAAACACTTCTCATGTTTTCTTTCGTAATCGATAATATTCGTGTTATCGTTATTCTTTTGAAAAAATTCTTCTCTAAAGGTCAATAAGTAAGAAATCTTTGTACATCTGCTTTGAGATATTACAAGAAAGTTTGAACCTGACCAACAAATTGAGGACCTATATAACACTACGAGCTAATTACAACCTGTCGGATAAAGACAGCTAATCTTTTCTCCTTTCTCTGCGTTTTACTCAATGTCAAAATTGAATATTCTAGAAGTTGACGTCTACGTCGTCTTTAGCTTCTACCAATACGAAATGTTCTTACGAGTTTATCAAATTAACTTTTGAAGTTAATAAACCGATCGTCTCTATGACAAACGAAAAGCAATCACAACGATTTACGAGTTTTACTACTTATAAATTTCTTTAGAAAAGTCACTTTATCTACATTAATTTTATTTTATAAGAATTGAGAGATCTGTTTGATCGATATCTTCTTTAATAATTGTACGACTTCTCGACTTCTCGATCGATCGATCGATCAAATGACTCAATTTAAAACACATGCATCTAACGAAAAGTGTCGACCAGGATTATTCTTACGAGATCTAGCGATTTCTTCTTTTTTGTTTTTTTTTTCTTTTTTTTTTTTTCTTTTTTTTTTTTTCCCCGAGAAACCCCAAGGCAGATCAATTTTCTTTTCAAGAGGAAACAGATCCTTATCGTAATAAATTCACTCACTTTGAGTCAAACCTCGTAAGTTGAGTGGCAACCCCATCGATTATCTTAAATGACAAACACGTGTCAAGTGGCATATCGTTTGAAAGATCTTTTAATGGTGCTACTTCTTTTTTTCTTTTTTGCTTAATTAATCTCGACTGAATAATTTTCTGGAAAAAAAAAAAAGAAAAAAGAAAAATGCATTTCAAAGTTTCAGGTTCAAAACAACTTTTATTTTATTAAATATTCAAAACGCATATCGTCGTTAACTTCAAGCAATAATTTAGTCTTTGCTCAATATTACACCTTTTTGCAGTACATCCGGTGTAATCTCACGACATTCTTCGACCGGTTGGATGGTATATATATATATATATATATATATAAATTATGGATTATAAATATACCTTGTGGAAAAAAAAAGTATCCAAGGGTGTGAATAATCAAGAAAATGCTGGTTTTAAAACTGTCGTATTGAAGTTGTATAACATAGGAATAACATTTCTTCCTTCGATATATATATATATATATATATATATATATATATATATATATATTCATATCAATTTCAATGCTTTCTACGATAAATGGAGAAATATAATATTAAATAAAATTAAATTACGATCATTTGATCAAATAATGCGAGTGAAAATAATGAGATCAACCATTTTGTTACCTCCCCACAAATTCGCCGAAATACACCGGATATGCTGCAATATGTTCAACGTAACACTGAGCAAAGACTTTATTACTGGTTGGAGGTCGGCGATACACGTTTTGAACATTTAATAACACCGGATATACCGTAAAATGTTCGACGTAACACTGAACAAAGACTTTATTACTTGTAGAAGATTTACGATACGCATTTTGAATATTTAATAAAATAAAGATTGTTTTCACCCTGAAACTTCGAAAGATATTCCTCTCGGAAAATTATTTATTCGACAAAGGAAAAAGTATTATTGCAAAGACAAAATCAAAAGATCTTTCAAATGACATTCCCAATTGACGGCTGTTTGCCATTGAAAATTTTTGAAAGAGTTGTCAGTCCTCTTAGATGATTAGCCCAAAATTAATGAATTTATAATAAAGACTTCCCTCTAAGAATCCCTCCAATTAAAAAAAAAAGAAAAAAAAATTACTAGATTTTATAATAATCCTAATGGACATTTTTCATTGGGATATATATATATATATATATTACAGGTATATAAATACGATATATCTACAATGTTTCAATTTAATAAGGAAATGATATAAAAAGTATCTATGAAAAGGCGCAAAATATTCTCTCGAAAAAGTTCTATCGATCTGTCGTTATCGTGATAACGTAGGAACGAGGAGAGTCGTCGTTATTCGTGATAATTTGACTTTCATTAACTCTAAAACAGAAGCAGTCCTCTCGCGGAATATCGACGACATTCAAATTCGTTGGTGCTAATAACGAACGCTTCGAACTGTCGATTTCGCGCTTTGATTCGAAGAGTCGCGCGTGTGTTTGTTCGAAAGCTATCCATCCTCTTCTCCTTTCTCTTACTCTCTCTCTCTCTCTCTCTCTCTCTCTCTTTCTTTTTCTTTCTCTCTTTATCGCATTCCTCCTTCCACGCTTTCGCGATCTCTCTTTTAGAAATGGTCTATCTAGCCAAGAAAGTTTACCCGATGTCAACGTCGGTAGCTCCTCTTAAAAGAAAGAAAGAGGAGAAAGAGAAGGAAAAA
This sequence comes from Vespa velutina, assembly GCF_912470025.1. NCBI lineage: Eukaryota > Metazoa > Arthropoda > Insecta > Hymenoptera > Vespidae > Vespa > Vespa velutina. The sequence goes on along the minus strand of NC_062197.1, from coordinate 5,580,979 downwards.
CAAACCGACGACGCCGCGAGCGAGCGAACGAAGGATTCTCAAGTCGAGAAGAAAGAGCTTTCGCTTGCGATTCCTCGATCTTCGAGATTCCATGCTTTTACGTAAGCGTAGACCCCCTTATCGTAGGAGTATTTTTCTTCGAAAGGCCACACGTACGACAAACCTTCACGATAAATCAGCTATCCTTCGGATGTAACACTAACTTCTTTTTTTTTTTTAATTTTTTTCTTTTTCTTTTTTTTCTTCGTTTTTTTTTTCTTTTTTTTTTTTTTTTTTTTTTTTTTTTTCTAAACAAAGAATTTTAATCTACGTGAACTTATAACGAACGTATGATATCGCTCAATTACCGTACCCAATTAACCTTTGACTCTTACTACACTCATCTCGTCACGTAACGTTGTATCTAATTAATAAAAAGTTCTCTCTTTTAACCATTAGATAGTCGATACCCGATGTCTCATTTTAACAATACTTATTTAACGACGAATTCAAATTGCCAACTGAAATAATTTCCGAGAAAATATGACTCTTATATACTTTCGATATAATTTTCGAATAAATAATGATGTTCCATACTGCTTTGGCCTACTAATTAAATACTGTGTCACGTTGGATATGACCGAGTGGAAGAGTACAAAGAGTTAAATAACTGCGAGCAATGTTCTTTAACAGTGAAATAAAAAAATAGAAAATGGGAGAAAAATTATAATCAATATTCGTTGGGAGAAAAATTTTAATGAAAATTATTATATCGCGAATAGTAATAACAAATATGGCATAACTCAGATCTAATGTAATAAGTCGAATTTCCATGTAAATACGTAACCATTATATGTGTATGTATGTGTGTGTGCCCGTGTGTGTATTTTGTTTATTTATATAAATACGTGAAAAAATTAATTTACGATCTCATTGCCAATCGCGAATTACAAAAAAAAAAAAAAAGAAGAAACGTAAAGGAAAATGAAAAAAGAAAAATCAGATGTATACGCGGCAAAACAAAATTACGACTTCGCCATGTAAAAAATACGACATTCAAATTATAATTTCGAAATGGTCCATCTTCCACTTACTTCGCATTATCCTATATAATTAAAAAAAAAAAAAAAAAAAAAAAAAAAAAAAAAATGAAAAATATCGCAAATTTTTAAAAAGTATATCCCATTTAAAACACATACATACATACATATATCTCTTCTCACAATTTTTAATATTTTCTAATTGATTTTACGTCATATTTAGCTATTATTTTTATAACCGATCAATAAATCTTCCTATTTATTTTTTTTCTCATTCGAATTACTTTCGATCGTTTTACTTATTATTAAGTCAGGTTAAATCAAATTTTAGAAATACGGAGTATAATGGGTATGAAAAAAAAAAAAAAAATAATAATAATAATAAAAAATAAAATAGGAAAACCAAATAAAAGAAAGGAATATTATCTCTTTCTTTGAATAATAGCTAGATAGACTGCGTATATATATATATCGATGTGTAACAATATTGCGAAAGAATACCAGTGCTCTTATCGAATCTAGAAAGGAGAATAAACGAGAAGAAATAATGCGATGGTAATGTTATCCAAATGTTCGAAGAACGAACGTGTGTGTGCTCAAAGCTGTAACGTAGTAGAATCACACGAAAATAAGATAAATCGAGAACGTTTGTTGATTGCACGAATGACTCATACGGTTACTAACCATCCGTTCGACTTGTCACGTCATTTTCCACAATTATGAGTTAATACCAATCCTATAATGTTCCTGAATACAGACAAAACTATAGTATTACGTGTTAGCTTATTATTTAAATTAATAAGAACATGTCACACGTACAATTAATATATCGCAAAAATAATTAAAACAATAGTCTATCGAAATTAAATTAACTTTTTCTCGGATAAACAAAAATTCCTTTTAACTTTTAAACGGATATAAAGAAATTAATCTGTTATACGAAGAAAATGTTGAATTAAAAATGATATATAAAAATTTTTCTTCTATTTTTAATCTATACATTTTCTAGATATGATTGTTTCATTTGTATCTTTTCACAAAAAAAAAAAAAAAAAGAAACAAGCCTAGATTTAATTCAAAGATATTTAAAATTATATTAAATTATTAATTTTTTTGATATTACAGTGAATTTGTCAATGATAGAAGAAAAAAAGAAAAGAAAACGGTACTTCCGTTTTTATTCTTCACGTACTTCACACATACACACACACACACACACAAAATATTTCTTCATATTTACTCAAAAATTCAAAACTTTGGGAATATAAAATAAATTGGATATGATTTTTTGTTGAGCAATGTCAGAGATATTAAGATATTATTTTTTAATGAATTTCGTTGAGCTTTCTTTTTTATTATTATTATTATTATTATTATTATTATTATTATTATTATTATTATTATTATTATTATTATTATTATTATTGTTATTGTTATTATCATTGCTATTATTATTATTATTATTATTACTATTATTTGATCGACCGAACAAAAAATGATCATATCTTAGATTAATACCATTTTCGTTTCTCCACGATAGAAATAAAATATCAAAGGAAAAACTTGTTCCTCTGTTGCAATCTCAACGACGAACGCAGAGAATTTAAACGTTTTGAAATCGTGTTTAGTCGCTTCGAAATGCGATAATTAAGGATATTCGTAGAAAATATACGACAACGTTTAAAGAGTACTCTTAACCAAAATAAATCATAGATATCTATAATAGACGCTATAATATATAATTTACTGTAAAGATGATATTTGCCTATAAGAACAACGGATTGTTTTCATTCGTTTTCTTAAATGATAGATCAAACGAAGAAAAGAATGATTATAGTTTTATCGAAGATATTTCTACTTTTACACACCCACTTTTACACGCTTTAAATATTCCTATATTTCGTAATTATCTTCGATTTGAAAAAGAAAAAAGGAAAAAGAAAAAAAAAAAAAGAACTATTAATTACCGTATAATTAATTGTTACCATCAACGCGTGTCATACATACAGAAATATGTCAACTGGGAGATCTTTCGTAAATTATGCCGATGTTAATGTTTATAATTAATATCAAATTATATTAAATACAAGATATATCTCATAATCAAACAAATCGATAGGATAATTGCAGAGAAAAGACGAAAAAAAAAAAAAGAGAAGGAAGAAAGAAAAAAGAAAGAGGAAGAAAGGAAAAGGAAAAAAAAATTAAAATGAAACAAAACGAATTGAAAGAGAAGCGGCGAAAGTTAGTCACGGATATTTCTAATCGCAACTACTACTACTACTACTCCTACTACTACTACTACTACTACTACTATTACTACTACTACTACTACTACTACTACTACTACCTAATCATCATTAATTGGCAGTACTCCTCTTAATCTACGTTTAAACTCGATTGCGAAAGGTACCACGTCCCCCCTTTATTTCTTCTTCTTCTTCTTCTTCTTCTTTGTCCCGTCCTTGAGATTACTTTTAGCGTGTCGACGTGTGCGTGCAATTTTCTTTGCGAGAAAACACCCAAGTTTATTGCCGAACATACTTCTTTTCCTTCTCTTTCTCAAGGGAAAAGAAAAAAATAAAGAAAAATAAGTGGGGAAAAAAAAAAAAGAAAGAAATAAGAACGAAGAATCGCATAGGCGGGGATAATAACACGATGTACATACAGTGTGGCGTTGCGTGCCGTCTGCCATAACGCTTTACGACGCACCCTTCTCTCTTTCTCTCTCTCTCTCTCTCTTTTTCTCTCTCTTTCTTTCTCTCTTTCTCACACACTATTTTTTTCCTTACCAATTTCCATCGACCGTAAAAGATTCGAATTTCCCGCCTTACTTCGCCTAGTCTTCGCCAGCCGGCGACAACACAATCTTGTCCCTTTCAAAATTGTCTTTTTCCTAGACACGCTCCCCGCTTTATAAGAACGCGCATCTCCTTCTCAAATATTTCTATAAAAATATCATATTTATTTATTCCTTTATCTATCCACTCGGTGTACGATAAGTAAAATTTCAATGCAAACTAAAAAAGTGGTATAAGCAAAGTGACATTTTCATTAAACCATTCCATAACACGTATAATATAATATATCAATTAAGAGATAGGGAGTAATTTTTCTTTTTCTTTCTTTTTTTTTTTTTTTTTTTTTTTTTTTTTTTTTTTTTTTATTTTATTTCATTTATTACGTTTATTACGTTAACGTTTAATTTGCATAAGGAACTTGTTATAAATAAAAATAAAATCATCTCACGAGCGAGTGAGTGAAATTCAAAAAGAATCAATGGATTCGTTTTTATAGACTTCGTCTAGATTAAATTAAATCAATAAAATTTCATTTGCATTGTATAATAAATAAAAAAGAACATCAGGCGATGTTTAAATAATAAATGAAATTAATTTCATCGATGAATTTAATAATGAAACGTTTAAAGCGATTTAATCGATTAACATTTAATATCTTTCGTTAGAAAAGAATAAATAGAATTATATTTCTCTCTAATTATTGTACTAGGTATTTTTCAATTCTTATTTTTGGATAATTCGTTAATTATTTAAATACGATATGTGTACATACATATCCATAAGTTGACCGATCGGAAATCTATCTCTCCTGATTAACAGGTTTAATAACGTCATTTTAAACAGGACGCTCTTGACCTCTTAAATTATCTCGATCCAACGTCGTTTCATCGATTATCGAAAGTCGTCTAATTACGCGCACGTCATCCGTTCCGCGGAAGAGCCATCATTTTATGACGACCAAGGTAACACAGAGAGAACACGAGCAACGAAGCAAAAAACATAAAAATATGGAGAACGAATCATCGTCGTACGTTTACAACTTCCGTTCAATAATTCTCCCTCGTCGAAGCGTTTCGACTTCGAGATAACGAATAAGTTTGTATTTATAGTCGAATAAAATAGTATTCGTATAGGCATTTATTAAATTTGATTTACTTTGTTCTTTTATTATTTTTTTCTTTATTTTTCTTTCTTTTTTAACGACTCACACTCCCCCGCCTATGCAAAAAAAAGAAAGAAAAAAGAAAACAAATAACATTCAATGTTTATAGCAACGGCAAAATATATTTTATTGATGGATTGATTTTTTGTCTTTTCTTTTATGTGAAAAACGAATAAAAAATATGCATTTCGTAACAAATGTACACTTGTTTTCTATATACATATATGGAACATCGTTATGCATCGTAAATTTATTTGATAATGGCTGTTCTAAAATAACCGACAATATTTAAAAAAAAAAAATAAAAAATAAAAAAAAAACAGGAACAATGATAGTCGGTTAATTATTCATTTCAATGACACAGCAATATGAAAACAATTGGTAATAATGAATACGTAAAATATTAACGAATTATGGAGAGGAAAAAAAACAAAGATTCGTATCTTCGAGTGCTTCGAAAGAAAAGTATAAAAATGTATATACATATAAATGGAAAAAAAAAAGGGAAAAAAAGAAAAAATAGTCAAAAGAAAACCCGATAGGTTTGTCGAGTGATACTCAGGGCAGACCAATGACGATGGAGTATGTAGGAGAAGTGCAAATTGGTACTCGACCTTTGGTTAGCTTTACAAATGGGAATCTCCTTTAATTAATCGTAAACAAAAGCGTGTCATTTCAATTTACCCCGATAACTCCGACAAGGCAACCTTTGAATTTTCTTCTTTCATCCTCCTCTCTTCTGTTTCTTTATGTTTGTAACCAATTAAATTCAACGCGACAATCGCTTTCTGATTTTTCATCAATTCACGTAACTGAACGGTTAGATGAAAAAATACATTTTTTTTTTTTCTTTTTCTTTCTCTGTTTTAGTTTGTTTTTTTTTTTTTTTTTCCTTTTTCATTCATCACAAATAACGTGCTAAACAGAAAATCAGACGAGTGCACATTTTGATCTCTTCCTCTTCTTTTTTTTCTTTCTTTTTTTAATTCATTGCAAACAACCAATACTAAACAGAAAATCACACGAGTATACATATTACATATTAATCGATCTATGTACTTTCAATTTCACATCCGGTATCACGATCAATACCAAAAAGGATTAAGAAATTTTTTTCTATGTCGATGACGAGACGTCGAACGAATCTCGTATTCCTCGAACTTTTCTATGGGCCATCTAACGTAACGCGATTATAACTTTACTTGACAGTTTCGAAACGAACGATCGGAAAATTTCAATGACTTTAACGGTTGTTTCAAAAGTACGCGACTGACAATTATCTTTTTTCTTTTTTTTTTTTTTTTTCTTTTTTTTAATTTATAATATAAATGTTTCACTTAGAATATACCGAACCGACGTTATTGTGTTGCGATAATCGTTTCAAAGGCAAACACGTACGTGTTGTAATTAGTTGCCGTTTTTTCTTTTCCTTCTTGTTTTCTTCATTTTTTCGTAGATAAAAAAAATTGCGAAATGATAAGAGTATATATGGATACGGTAGAAAATTAACGAATAACTTCGTTTAATACTCTGTCTTTTATTTTTTTCTTTCTTTCTTTTTAATTTTTTTCAAAAGAAAAAAGAAAAAATCATCGATTTCTACAAATTAAATCTTTTGAAAGAAACTCATTCCACCTGGATTACATACGGAAAGTTGGAGAAAGAAGAGTGAAAATGTACGGATAAAATTCTGTAAAGAGCACAATCAAATTCATTTAATCGCTGAGACAGACAGAGAGACAGAGCGGAGCAGAGCAGAGCAGAACAGACCAGACCAGAGCAGAAAGAGAAAGAGAGAGAGAGAGAGAGAGAGAGAGAGAGAGGGAGGGAGGAGGAGGAGAAAGAGAGAAAGAAAGAAAGAGAAAGAGTGAGATAAAGAGAGATAACCTTTGTCAAAGGCCAAGATAAAATTGCAACGATAAACCGCGAGGATTCTTTCAGAGTAAATTTAAACTTCTTTTGTTATGTCAGGCACGTATTTTCCGTCAAGCCTTCTCTTTCTTTCTCTCTCGATCTTTCTCTCTTTGCACCTATTTCTTTCTCTCTCTCTCTCTCTCTCTCTCTCTCTCTCTCTCTCTCTGTCTCTCTCTCTCTCTCTCTCTCTCTGTCTCTTCTTTTCTGAACGAGTCGCAGTGTGTCTTCGTTTGCCATGGATAAAACCGCATCTCCTTGATTAGGTCTTATCTCGTCCACCCACTGCTCGCCGATATTAGAATGAACAAATGCAACGCATACAAGTTGCTTGAAATATAAAGAGCTTATTTCCAATATCTATATCTTAGATCTATATTAAATATGAACGGAAATTTTCCGTTATAAAGTTCTCAACGTTATATGAATTCTTTCAGTGATATCGAAAATATATATATACACACACACACACACACACACGCACACACACACACACACACACATATATATATATATCTATATCTATATATACACATTTTTTTTCAAGAGAAAGAAAAAAAAAGAAATTATTATTGAACGCGTTGTTATTTTTAATATGTCCGAGCTACATATTCGATAATTATACATTTAATAATTTGTATTTTTATCTAATTATATGTTCTATTTTTTTTTTCTTTCTTTACCTTTTTTCTTTTTCCCTTTTTTTTTCGGAATTGAAACGATCGAGTAACGTTTGAAATAATTCAAGAGGATCGTAATATCGTCGAGTATCCATATTTCTTATGATATAAAATATTTTAGAAATGAAATATCTTCGTTGAACTGACTCCGGTTACAAATAAAAATATGCATTAGTATCTAAATTTTAGATTTTAATATTTTGACAATTTTTTTTCTTTTTTTTCTTTTTCTCTTTTTTTTTCTTTTTTTTTTTTTTTTCCTTTAAATCGTAATATTTATTTTTTGATAAAGTTCCACGAATCTTGATAGCGTGAATATTCATCGTAGATAGGAAACGTTAAACTCAATGAATTCCATCTTAAGTCCTGAAATTTTCAAAAAAATGTTTGAAAAGTTAACTTTTGTATCGTGGAATTGTCGAAAAACAAATATAAACTTAATAGGAACGTGCGTTATGGAACACCCTCTGCCCCTCCTCCTCCACCTTCCTCATCGTATTTTCCATGAAAGAACGAAAGAAAAAAGAGAAAAAAAAGAAACGTAGTACCCACCAATATCGCGATATATTTATACAAAACGAGCATGCTCGCCTCTATGTTGGAAAACAAGCACCGTAAATCGTTTTAATCGATTTTAATAATTAATCTAGTCGGCTCGTTCAAAAGTTTCCTCTTCATGCTAGGTGACGAATGGTAACAAAGTTGACTAGTAGTTTTTCGTGATGAAAAAAAAAAAAAAGTAAAAAACAAAATAAAAAAAAATAAAACCAAGAAGAATAACATCCTCGATTAACTTCGTAAATTGACTGGACAATTTTCGTTATACATATAATAAAAAAAAAAAAAAAAAAAAAAAAAAAAAAAAAAAAAAAAAAAAAAAAAGAAAAAGAAAAAAAAAGCAACAAATATTTTTATCCATATATTCCACAACTTAAACAATTTCTTGATTTATCGTAGTCGTAAATATCAAAAAAAAATAAAAAAGAAAAGGAAAAGAAAATAAAATAAAAATAAAAAAAAAGGAAGTAACAAGAAAAACCGTCTTCTTGTTGTAAATTAAAAAACAAAAAAAAAAAAACGAAAGAAAAAACAAAAAAAATAAAGAGAAGTGTAATACTGTTCAAGAACTTGAGCCAACTGGAACTATTTTTGATGTCGTATCTATATTCAAAAGCGCTCACTGTGAATTTTCGTCCGTACGACCGTTATCGGCCCTGAAAATACCACCCACACAGTTTTCCTTCCCTCTTTCACTCTCTCTCTCTCTCTCTCTCTCTCTCTCTCTCTCACAGTTTCTTCGAAACTCTTTATACCACTCATATTATATCAAATCCATAATGATTTCTTAATTATTACAACAAATATTTGAGAGTATATATATAAAGATTTATATTTAACTACATACGAGGATGTATTATCACGTGAGAGAGAAGTATCATAAATTAATTACATAAAGGTCATTCGTAATCCCTTTTGTCATCTTATATCCGTATCTCCATTTTTGTCAAAACAGTAATCTAACTGCAGAATACATGTAAAGAGAATAGCGAGGGAAAAAGGAGGAGGAGGAGGAAGGGGGAGAGAGGGAGTCGAATGATCTTCTCGCTCCATTTCCGTCAATGACTATTGTTTAATTAAACAAACCGGAAGATGAAACGACGCGCCAACCAAATAGTCTACTTCCAGTGCAACTATTTCCCAATTCCTCATTGCTTGACTTCACCAAAGAGTTTTCCCTCAATACAAACGCTTCGAAAGAGTAATCTATAGAATATCATCGTATACAAATATTAGAAACTCGAATGTAACAATATTAAAGACCACTGGATGTTTACTTTGTTTAAAATGTATTATTTGGGGTCTGTTATCGTAGTTTGCTTTAAAAGAATATTATATAAGAGAACAAAAAATTTACACCCACAAACTATTACACAAAATTATATTGATCATGAACGAGGCTTTACTTCGAGATTTTCTTTTTTTTTTTTTTTTGTTTTTCTTTTTTATGGAAACAATAAGAGAAACACATAGCATTCGGTATTTTTAATTAATAAATAAATAATAAATCAATACAATGAAAATAGTATTGATGAAATGAAAAAAAAAAAAAAAGAAAAAAGAAAATTATTTTCAAACTAAAACAAAATGAATTATTTTCCTTATTATAGCGATAGACTTTTTTTTACTTATATGTAATAAAATATGTAATAAAAACAGATTAACATTTTTTAATTATACACTCGTCTATATCCTATTTGACGATTAAATGGCTATACAATGTATCATTTATTTTTATTAATTATCTAACAAATAAATTAAGCAATGTCAATGATAAACAATACAAATGAATAATTTGATGACTTGATTTTGATCGTAGAATGTATTTGAATGTTTTCAAAATAAAAATCAGAATTTTTTCGTCGTTATATTCTTCGAAGAAAAAGCGTTAATCCTTTCTTAGTTCTTTTTTTCAGCTTTCAAAGAAAAAGAAAAAAGAAAAAAAAAATAATCCTATCGACTAAGGATGAAAATTGATGTCGTCCTTGTGTGCGTTCAAATACGAGAAGAATAGGATAGACGGTTACACCAAGAGGAACAGCACTTTCCTTCACAAGACAGTGCGAGTATAGTAGAAACAATATTAACTGTTAAAAGCTCGACGTTTCTTTGCATCGGATTTCTTTGCCACAGCGGCTCGAGAGCAGCTAATGGAATAAACTTTCTTGCCGTTTCTCTCAAGTCAACGAACAAGAAAAATCTGCTATGTATGTACGTAGATACGGTATGTACATATAATTTCAAACTTTTCTTACGTTATATAAAATCTGATTTTTAATTTAAACAAAACCGACTTCAATTTCAATCAAATCAGGAAGAAGCTGAGCACCTATGCCATCCGATCATTCTCTTCTTCTTAAACGCAGCTTGATCGATTCCGTAAATATTTCAGTGACCCATTCGCCTTTCCTTGTGATTCCTGAATACCAATCTAAAATTTTCATCGAATCCCATCGAACGCTCTCATACACGCCCGCGATAGTTCAATATTCAACAACTATACATATATATATATATATATATATATATATATATATATATATATATATATGATATATCGCATGGAGAGAAGAAGAAGAAAAAAGAAAAGAAAAAAAAGGGGGAGAAAAAACATAAAAGAAAGAAAGAAAAAGAAGATATAAAAGAAACAGAATGAAAAAAAAAAGAAAAAATGTAACATACCTACCTCGATATAATATGATTTGAGATTCGATTTGAATCGTAATAAGTTTCGATCCGTTTTTCGGTCACGCGATCCTTTCTTCCGTAGTGACGGAGGAAAATCCGTTTTCTCCTACGAGCTGGTATCTGAGTTCAATGGATGAAATAATCGACAAATTTTGAATAGAAAAGAGATGTTGACAAATTTCAAAATCAAAATCTTAACGCATAGATAGATATATACATATATATATATATATATACATACATACATATATATATATATATATAGATATATCAATGTCGGGTATTGTATTAACTGTTTAGAAAGAAAATCCACGCACGTGGTCGAACGATATTAAAGGACAGTCGCAACACAACAACACTCACGCGACGAGAGCTCGTTGCTCACTGACTCGAGAGAGGCGCGCGCACGCGGCTTCCTAACTTCGCGCTATCCCTTCTACTGGCTCGTCATTTGACTTACCCCCACCCCTTCAACGATACTACTACTATGGTGTTCATTAATTATACATATATCGTTTGTAAGAAAAGAAAATCGATATGTTGTGACAAATTTTTTTGTTTTCTTCGTTTTTTCTTTTTTTTTTTTTTTTTTTTTTTTAGATAAGAAAATTTTACGAAACTTTATGTTGTAAGAAACCTACAGAAAAAAAAAAAGATAAAAATAAAAAAGAAAGAAGAAAAAGACAAAAAAAATAAATTACTGAACGAAATTATTTTATTATAATAAACGAGATTACGTTGCCTCTTTCATTTCAATAATTTATTTCTCCCTTTTTGCATACGTTCATAAGTTCTCATAAATTGATCATTAATTCTTTTCGGATGATTTATACTTATCGACAGATATGATAGATAATTTATTTTTATCGATAGATTATATTATCGTACTATAGGAAAACAATAATGTTTACGTTTGGGGAAAGAGATAATTATTATATTCATTTACTATCATCGTTCCGTTTAAAAGTATTATGCATGTTCATATTGATGCAACGACAATAACAGGATGTATATATTTATACAGTACAGTATAATTATAATTTACGATCATATTTATTATATAAATATTAATATTTAAAACAATGATCGATAATGTAAGAATTAATAAATAAACATTTTGTAAAAGTTATTAAAACGAATACGTTTTTTAATCGAATAATTATAGATCGAATATAAATCGAGAGAGGATCCTTTGTTTTTTCTCTCTTTCATCTTTTATTTGTATTTATTTTTCTTTCTTTGTCTTTCTTTTCTTCTTTTTCTTTTTTTTTTTTTTTTTGTTTTTAATGCGTAAACAAATTTAAAAATAAAAGATAAACGGAGTTTCGGTGAAACTCGAAGAGTCGAGTAGAAAGACAATAGAGTTAGAACGATGTCGCGAGACTCACTTGCTATAAATGCAAAACGACTTGACCCGGTGCGAGGTCCGAAGAAGACAAGACACGTATTGAAACGTCCTCGTCCTTCGAGGAGGAACTTTCGGACGAGCGTGCACAAGTACGCGAATGCACTTTACAATGGAACGAGCGATCGTAAGCGCGCGCGCACATTCAGAAAGCTGCACATGACAGCAAACTCGATTACAGCATTGCCATTAAGCAACATCAAACGCGTCTGAAACAGTCGTCAGAGAACGATCTAAAGGCTTTACTTACCTATCTAACGTGATATTCGAATGAGAACATTATATTTAGATTATGTACATAACGGATAACTTACGTAAATATACATTCATATCGTAAAATGTCATATATATATAAATATATATATATATATATATCAGATTTTTTGTAAATTAGCTATGTCATGTTAGATTTTTTCTTTTTTTTTTTAAATGAATAAATTTTTGAACAAAAAGAAAAACATACGAAAGATATTAACAAAGTATTAAATGTTGAAGGTTAAAGTTAATGAATAATAGACATAGATATTATAAAGATATACTAAATATCTAATTTTATTGTTCATTCTTGAGATAATCGATCGATGAATTTTAATTTGTATTTGTCGTAGAATCGACGTATACAAATTGAATGCAAATTAATAGAAATACTTTACTGATAAAAGGAAACAATTTTTATCTTTGAAATTTTTTATCTTTCCATCTTTGTATAGAAGAATAATTATTCAAGTATATATTATTATCATTATAATTGTTAAAATTAATAGAAATTAATAGAAAAATATAAATAAGATTCGTATACGTATCATCTACGTAGATCTAGAAAGCGTAACTACATAGATATCTTGCGTAACTCGTATGATTAATATATTTCGCATAAATAATTATGTAAGGTATTTATTTTGTATTTTTCATATTCCACTGCTCATATCATCACGGTCATTAAAATATAACGCTTTTGCTAAAAAAAAATAAGTTTCTTTATTTGTTGTTTCCTTTAAAAATTTCGCTGATCATTGTTTTAACATTCATGGTAGTAATAAAAATAAAACAATATATTTCATCCAAATATTCATAAGTTTCTTAAATAACAAACTTAATGTTTGAACTAAATATAACAATTTAGAAAATAGTAATTTATTTTTATCCTACATTAACATTTTCGGCGAATAATAACTGTGTTTACGTGTGCGCTCACGTGAATTCCCAAAAAAGCTATTCATTAAACACAAATTCGTATAAATATATGCAATTTATTCGTGATTTATTTTTTGTTATCGTTAGACAGATATAATTTAAATATATTTTACAATTTATTTCGATAAAAAATTAAATATAATTCGGAAAAATAATTCTTTCACAATAAAATTAAAATAAGATTAATCGCCATTGACAAAGAAATGCGAAGGAAATTTATTCGAATAAAACAATTAAATAATCATTACTTTATTTCACAAAAGCAATAACATTACTATTAAGGATCAACTTCACTTCATATTATGATAAATTTTATCCGGAATAAATTTTTAGATAAATCCAATAATTATAAAATTAAAAATGATTTAAAATTTAAAATAACTGTCAGAAAATATTTAAATATAGTCGGTAGTATTAAAAAGGACAGAGAAAATAAAATGGAAAAGAAAAAAAGAAAGAAAAGAAAATGAAAGATTTAAACAAAAGGCATGAAAAAATCATCGTCCAATTATCAATTTCGTTCCGTTTTAACGTAACTCTTATCTTTCTTTCATATTTCAAGATTAATTCTAGACGAGTGCTCATCGTGCAACAAGGAAGAAATAATTCGATGTATTATCCAATAAAATCCATCGAACGTTTTATTTCAATCGTGTTTGATTAAAAAGTCAAGCTCGTTATCACGCACACTTGATACGCGTTTATCTCGCTTCATAAATAATACGATTCGATCGAACGTAGATAAGGTTGTCGATCGTTCAACCAGTTATTATTACTATTATTTGTTTTTTGTTTATTTATTTTTGAATTCACGATAAGATCGAGTAAAAATTTCAAAACAAAAAAAAACAAAAAAAAGCTATAAATACGTTGTTGACATCGACGGTGAAAAAATGAAATAATCTATCGTTTTCCGTTCACCCGCACTCTCCTTTCACGCTATCCCTCCCTCTTCCATTCTATTCTCCATCCTCTTTCTCTCTCTCTCTCTCTCTCTCTCTCTCTCTCTCTCTCTCTCTCTCTCTCTCTCTCTCTCTCTCTCTATTGACCGAGAAAAAGTTATAGAGACGGACCATAAACGGTAGATTTTTATGCTGATCTGCCCAGCAAACAGCCTCGAACGAGCGAATTTTCGACTGGGTACGACGAAATTTTGATGTTTGTGCAAACTCCTCCGCATACCAAGCAGCGATCGGGATTCTCGCATCCGGAATTCCTTCCTCGATTTTTCTTTTCTTCGTGATCTCGTTCCGATTTCGACGATTTCCATCTTATTCTACCGATAAATATGACCGTCGGACATTTTTATTTGACGAAAAATATTTAACGAAAATGACTGAATAAACGTACCGATCGAAGAACATAATACGATAGATATCTAAAGAATTAATAAAAAGAAAGAGGTTAAAAAAAAAGATTATCGAAAATTTTATTTAAAAAATGATCATCGGAAACTTTTCGAAAATTCTCATGTGGTTAAAAAAATGTTCATTCCAAGACAGATGAGAAACGTGAAAAGAAATCTACTAAGAATAAGTGCAATATATCGATTTATTCTAATCAATGTCAAATAAATTGTAATTTCAATCTAATATTGAATAAGATATAATAACGATCTAATTATTATTATCTAATATTAAGTAATATATACTTCACATAAAAAACTTTCTGTCTTCCTTTCTTTTCTTTTTTTTTTTTTAATCTATAAAATAAAAAATAAGTTACTAGGTAGAGATAATAAATTAATAAATGAATATTAATAAATAATAATTATTTATTAATTAATTAATATGATTTTGTTTGTTTGTTCGTTCCTCTTTCTCGTTTCCTTTTCCTTTTTTTTTTTTTTTTTTTTTTTAATAAATAAATAAATAAATAATAAAATAAATTTGTAGAATTAATAAAAGTATTTCACCGCATACGTATTTTTCGTGAATATGCAAACTGGTAACACATTCAAGGATTACCGAAACGTTCACTTTGAAAGGACGCGTTTCATAACGTGCCGGACAATAACTAGCTGTTAAAGGGAAATTAACTTTGCTTGTGATAATGTCAATACGATGTGTCATTGCATTTTCGATGACCTTTGCGTGTACGAAATATTGCGCATGCAAAAAGCTTCATCGAACTATTGATAAGTAAGAAATCGATGATCGAAAAACCTATTATCGTATTATTCGCATAAAATACGCGATAATAGTGCCTATACGATGTTCCTAAAAAAAAAAAAAAAAAAAAAAATCATTCATCTAAAAAGAAAATATCTACTGGAATTGCTAATACTAAAATAAGTCAATTTTAAAAATGTATTTGAATAAAAAAAAAGCTGGTACAGATATAGATATAAATATAGATATAGAAAATGTCTAAATAATATAAGATAGATAGATGCTTGCGAAAATATTCAACAAAATAAAATGACATATATTTTATATTTTATTACATGTATAATATACATAAAATAAATTTTAAAAAGTAATATAAAATATTTAAAAATAATATTAAATTATATATGTATATTATCGAAATATTATATATATACATAATTATTCTTCATTTTCCCTTTTTCTTTTTTTTTTTTTTAGAATAACAATAACGTCGACGAGAACGAATTGCCATTATCGTCAACAATGAATTCTTATTGAAAACATCATTATCGCAATTTGCACTTAATGATTACAAAAATTTTTTGCCAGGCGCGTATTGCTTCCATAGTCTATATCGATAGCTTTCGCTGGACCAATATGTGCGCCCATAGTATTCAAAGGGTTAATGGTATCATCACAACACGGTTTATCTAATCGCGGTGATTCCCATGGTAGTAGAAAATTGTACATACAGTGAAAGTTGTTGACTACTGACTATGTGTCTATTGAGTATATAACTACTAACTATAAATATTATACTGACTACAAACGACTACAAAAGACTATAAATTACTATACTAACTATTGACTATATGACTATATGATTATCTTAGAAAATCGAGGAGAGAGAGAGAGAGAGAGAAACAGGTCCTTTGGGAATTCGGATACAAATTCCAAAAGGTTTCTTCCAGGAAAACATGTTCTCCACCATCGACTTACTCTCTATGCATACACACAGATACAGATACATAGTATATGCCCGCCCCCTACCAAGTTAGTCCCCCCGTAGGTTAGCCCCGCCCCCTACCAGGTTAGTCCCCCCGTAGGTTAGCCCCGCCCCCTACCAGGTTAACCCCCCTACCAATTTAGCCCCGCCTCCTACTAGTGTAGTCCCACCCCCTGCCAGTTTAACCCCGCTCCACCCCGGGGTACTTGGCACCGCCCTTACCAATTTAGCTCCGCCTCCTACCAGTTTAATACCGCCCCCTGCCAGATTATCTCCGCCGCGGGGTACTTGGCCCCGCCTCCTACTAATATAGCCCCGCTCCTTACTTGTTTAACCCTCCCCAAGCTTACTTGGCCCCGCCCCCTACTAATTTAACCCCGCCCCAGAATTTTTGACTCCGCCTCCTACCATTTTATCCCCTCCCTCAGGGTATTTGGCCCCGCCCCCTATTAAATTATACCTAGCCCTTGGAATACTTAGCCTCGCCCGTACTTGATTAGCACCGCCCCTGGGGTATTTGGTCCGCCCTCTACTAGATTAGCCCGTTCCCCGACCAGTTTAGCCCCGCCCCCTGCCAGGTTAGCCTCGCCCCCTGGGATATTTAGTCATTCTTTCTCTCTCCTTCTCAGTCTCTTGTAGTACAAAAGAAGTTCTTCTAAATTTCAGGTAGAAAGACTTTAAATAGCCTTATAAAAATTTAAATCGTCGTTCGTCTCATCTTAAGGAATTCTTTACGAACAGATGTTCCAATACGCACTTGCGCAAAAAGATATATGAAACAATCATATCATAACGATTGAATTGATAAGCATGATTTTATTATAAATAATATTATGTTTTAAACAATATATTAATTTCTTTTTGTTTACCGACAAGTGTAAAAAAAAAAGAGAAGAAAAAAAAATATTTGTTCGATTTAAAATGGAATAAATATCTCATTGAAAAGCCTTACGTATCGTATTAGAAGGTTTATCGGAAAAACTCGTGGCTTCGTTTGGGCAACGATATTTCGATGAAACATTTATTATTCGTTTAAGAGTGATTATTGAAACAGAAACTTTCCTCTTTTTTTTGTTCTCTTTTTTATTTATTTATTTATTTTTTTTTTTGTTTTAATTTCCATAAAGTTATTTATACAAATAAGACTTTATTATTTAAACGTCGTTTTCCGTTTGTATATAATTTCAATTTGTAAAAATAAAAAAGAAATTATTTTTCGATGAAACACTTGAACGTGAATCATTGTAAAAATTATTATACAAATAAATGAAAATCCTTGAATTAAAAAGAAATAAAAAATATTTTTTTATAATATAAAATTTTCTATAAGACATCAATGAATGAAAATGAAAATTTTAAAGTCCTGAATTTATTACCACGTCGGGGTAGACCAAGAAAGTTCGAAAATATTGTATTGACACCACTGTATAAAAATATCAGACAAATTACAACAGCAAAATTCAAGGACATAATTGATCTATTACGATATATACCACCGGAACATCATGATTTCTTCAAATTCCTTTCACACACACACAATCTAGATGAGTAGTAAATTGTTTTGTAATAAATTATTGTTCGTAATTTTGTACATTATGTAGTTAAAAAATGTTTTGAGTCGCATAAATTAAGTTTTCGAAGTGTTTTAAAGATATGTAAAATAAATTGAGTATTGTTTTTTTTCAATTTGAAGCATCTTAAATTATGTTGAATGGACTTGGGCACCTTCAAATTTTATAATGAATCTGATTGTTAATTTTGAAAGTGACCTAACTCCATTCTTGATAAGAAAACGCATATTATTTACTTAATAATTGCCACTATTTTAATAGGAACTATAAATTTAACACCCTTAGATACACTTAAGTAGTATAACTCATAAGTATCCTATACGTATATTTTTAAATTCATTGAAACGCAAACCCTTAAATATCTCGATTTGAAGATAAATGGAGTTAGGCCACTTTCAAAATAAACGGCTCATATATACACATAAATACAATATAAAAAATAAATTTTACCTTACGTATATTTAATAAATATTTATACATATTAAAAAAAATTAATATGATATATCAATAATCTCGAGATTCTTGGAAAAAAAAAAACATAATTCAAAACATGCTGATAATTAATTTAATTCTCGCGTACAAATGATTAGATAGTCTAAGTCATTTCTAATCTGATTATTTTCTTCCTCTTCTCACCTATTGCTGGCTTGATTTTCACCACTTAATATCACTTAGTTACTATTACATTTTTATAAATTTTATCGTTATAATTAACGGGCTACCTTTTCTAAACTGTAAATCCGTATTTCGTTTCGATCAGAAATAATATTATCGGCACGAGTTCGTTTTCCCCTTAAAACTGTTTTAAGAGAAAGTGAAAGCATATGCGTGTTTATCCGTATGATTATAACTCTTATATGTACTTTTTAATACTTTGACAACATTTTTAATACGTACTTATGATATTTCAATTTTTGTAGAATAAAATAATTTTTTTTTCTTTTTGTCTTTTTTTTTTTTTTTTTTATTTTTTTTCTCCCGTTATCTTTCTTTTCACTTTTCACTTTGCGTTTTCATGAGGAAGAAATCTATGTTTTTTTTTTTTTTTTTTTAAGTTACGTCTATGCCTCTTTAAGTTGCGGTCAGTGACGTGCTACCGTATGAACAATTCAAATTTAATGTCTCTTTTATGTTTACCATCATCCCTACCATCTCCATCTGCTCTCTCTCTCTCTCTCTCGCTCTCTCTCTCGCTCTCTCTCTCTCTCTCGCTCTCTCTCTCGCTCTCTCTCGCTCTCTCTCTCTCTCTTTCTCTCTCTCTCTCTCTCTCCCTCTTTCTCTCTCTCTCTCTCTCTCGTTCTAGCACGCGAGCAAGCACGCTTATTCTTGCCTATGCATTCCGTGATGATTCTTATCCCGAGATTGCAACTTCCAAATGAGCAACGACGTGTTCCCTTTTGGCCCAGTTTGAAAAGAGGTGCCCTCCATCAGTCTCGATTCATCTCTAGATAACGCGTGTTATGTCAACTAGAAAAAGGGAGAAAAAAAAAAAAAGAAAAGGACCGTACCTTGACCTAAACTTGAAATTATTTGCGTATACGAAAATTGAACTCTCCGATGGTAAATCTTTACGTTCAAAAATTTTCATTTATTTCGTTCAATTTGTCAAAAAAAATAAATGTATGCGGTTATACAATTGTATAGGAAAAATTTTCGAACAACTTTTGATATCGAATAACAGAATTTATTTATTGCGGGTTGTTTTATGCTTTCGCGAATATATAATTTTTATGAGAAAATATGAAAATATATCATTTTACAACGTAATCATATTTAATATATAATTTCCAATAAATGCGGAAAGAGTATTACAGTTTATAATTACAAAAAAAAAAAAAAAAAAAAAAAAAGGAAAAAAAGACAAAAAAATCAAACAAGAAAAAATAAAAGAAAAATAATTTTTCGTTTTAGTAACGATAAATAATATAATATAAAAATGAACATTATTGAAATTTTGTGTAAAGAAATTTATTTAAAAAAAAAAAAAAAAAAAAAAAAAAAAGCGAACGAACAAACATACGTTTTAAATTGTGAAAGAAAAAAAAGTAAAAGAAAAGAATTGAAACGTGTATTTTCAATTTAGTTCGTAACAAGGATTCGCCGTTTTTACTTTACGACAAGAAATCCTTTCTATTACGAAGACGAATGTACGGAATTACGAAGGAAAATTTAAACGCCTTGTCCATTTATACAAGAATTTTGAAATTATTTACAATTTCACCTGGTTCTATTCGGCTGTACAATACGGCTAAATGGAAATATTAGAACGTAGTGTGCCTACCTTTCTCAATCTTTCTCTCACACATACACTCTCTTTCCTTCTCTCTCCCTCTCTCTCACTCTTTCCTATGTTCTGCTTTGTAATTTCAGGAAACATTTTCATTTATAACACCCAAGCAAAAATATTTCATCTCTACGTTTATCCGAATTCCAATTGTGAGTTTAACATACAAAGCAAAGTTAACGTTTCTTACATTCATATTGACAAATCTGGTAATAAAGATATCAATAGTAATAAATTTGCATTATGATTTCTGAGAATGAGAAAGAAACATTTAACGCTTCAAGTTAAGTGACGTCTATTCTATATTTATGCAAATTCGAAATCAATACGATCAAACGCATTCCTTTGTAAAAAAATATTCCAATCGTGTAATTTACATTATGACGTCGTTCGTACCAGATTGAACTTTCATCTTCAAACGTTTCAACTTATGCAACTCATTTTCGCGATATCTATTTTTAAAATCTATTTTAAGGTAAGGCATCTCTTTAATACCTAATTCTTTTCTAAATTATTTATCGTTGGAAAAAATTGTTTTGTAAATGACATACTTCCCGATAAAATTTCATATGCTAAAATTTCTTATATTGAAATTATCATTGGTGACAATTTTTAATTTTCGATATTTGATCGAGCCAAACGAAGTAAATTTTCAAGAGATCAAACAATATAATTCGTTGACTATTACATTTAAGATTAACAAAACTTTGAAATATCTTTATTAAAAATTTCATACTCTTTTTAATTTTGACTTTAATTATTGCATAAAGAAAATAATATTAGCAAATGAAAAAAAGTGTACAATTATTGATTTAACAAAAAAATAAATTAATACATTTATCCGAAGTACAATGATGGAAAAATTATTTTAAGAATCAATTACATTATATTTTATTCGATAATGATCATATCTAATTAAAAAGATAAAAAAAAAAAAGGTCACTTCGTAAATATCGATCAAAGATAACGAAGATACTAGATGTTTCAAAAGACTATGCGTTTTTACGGCAGATGTCGCTACAATTCTAAAGAACATTGTAACTGCTGATTGAACATCTTAAAGACGACAATCGATGGTGAAAAAAGAGAGAAACTTTTGACAACAGGGATACAAAGATAATAGTAATTATTTGCAATTACCAATTAATTTATATACATATAATGTCGTGAAGATAAGGATATTTACAAATAGAATACGATAGTTTAATAACTTGATATATTAATAACATTAATTGCATTTGAATATGTATCAAAACACTTACGTACTTTCTTATTATTGATTAAATTTAATTTTATAAACAATTTGTTTTGTACCGGTATACCTGGTGATACTATGATCCTGGATCATAATGCATTATTTAAAAAGTATTTATGTTAAACTATTGCACGTAAAAAAAATCTATGATATGACATCTTACTGGACGTGACAAACATTTTTTTTATATTCTCTAATCGTACGATTCGTATAATGCTTTTAATTACGGTTCTCTTTGTGTCAACGTAAATATATTTGTTAATTGAATGAAAATGCAAGTTTTTAAATCATTATTAGGAATATTGACAAGAAAAATTGTGATTTTTGTAACGATATAAAAGGTAAACTACGTACTTGCAAAATGGGTTCTGAACAAAGCTCACAAAGTGGTACTCAGAGTACAAGTAATGGCAGAGCTAGGACTGGACAACTTCGTCGTGGTAAAAGCGTTCCAAACAGCGAAAAAGTGCCAGAAGATACTCCACCTAGATGTACAAGTCCTGGTGCTAGCATATGTTCAGATTCTGATCTACCATATATATCTTATACTGTAAATAGACCTATCGGAGACTCTCCGAAGATGAGCAACAAACAATTACAATTGTATAGGGGAAAAAGTTTAGGAGCACAGGATATATCAAGGAGAAGAAATAGCTTCACTCATAGGTATGTAATCATTCGAACCTTATTAATAATTATTTTTTCATTTATGAAATCTTTGTTTCATTATCAGTCATAGAAAACCATTATCTGACAAACTTCACAATATCGTGGTGGTTAAACCAGCTGCATCGGATCCTAGCACAGAAAAAGATCCAGATCTAGTCAAATTACAGAGTATTCCAATGTTTCTACCAATTATGCGTGGAACTTTGAATCTACCACCAGGAGTAAGAGATCCAGAAGTTCTTGAAAGATTGGATCCCATTGGATTATTTAATGTATGCGCCCGATATCAACATCATCTTAATACTAATGCACAAATGATAGCTGGAGAACAAGCAGCTCTATGTATTAATCTTGAAGCTGAAGTTAATAGAATTTTGAGTCTGGCTGTAGAAAGACAAAAGAAATTTGCAAAATTTACGGAACAACTAAACAAAGTACATGAACTTAGCAGACAACTGACCAAATGTCATTCGCTTCTTAATCAGACATTAGAGAGTCTTGAGACACTTAATAATTTCTTACCGATCGAAGACAGATTAGAACCATTTGTATGGACGACAGGATAGATACAAATATAACAATTACGAATCTAATAGCTCGAAAAAATATTCTTTCAGCTTGATGCATGACGTACAAAGATTTAAACTTTAGAAATGCCTACATAAGTTCTATTCTCTGTCTACAAATCAACATCCCATTGTAAAACTAGATGTGAGTAGAATGAATATGGAAAAATTTATAACTATACTTATAAGTGATTTGAATAGTTACCACTTTGGATTACAAGGTCTACCTGCACACTATATTCAGTCATATAGATTTCTAATATTTACACCAATATTGTATATTATATACAATGCGCTTAATCTTGAAAAACAGGGATTTGTATGATACATCTATTTTCATGTGAATTCAACGATTGTATAATAATAATTTAAAAAAAAAAAAAAAAAAAAAAAGGAATAGAGAGATTTAAGAGAATGAAGCTAGAACTTTTTTTCTTCTAATAATATGAACATATACATATATTAAAAGCAATAGAATACAAGGGGATCTACTTTATTTAAAAGAAAGAAGTAAATCACTCTTTTTATGACTTCTTAACAAATGTTAGAGATATTATAAAAATGTGCCTATATATATATATATATATATATATATATATATATAGACACATATATATAAGTGTTAAAAATAAAACGAAGAATAAATAAATTTTGAATCATTTATATATATTTTTTTTATAAATACATACCCTAAATATCAACATCAGCAGATTGCCTAGCTTTCAACTGTCTGTATGCTGCAATAACACTGCTCTGTTCTTTTTCCAGTTGTCTCCTTTCACTAGCTGGTAGATTTTTACGTTTACCAGATCTATCAATGACAACCGATTTTGTAGTATTGCTATTGGATGAACCATTTTTTGCGAATAACGAATGTAGAAGCAAATTTTTCTTTCCTGGCTATTGGAAAAGAATTTTAATATGAAAAATTGAATGTAAATATATCATATATCTATAGTATATATTTATAGTTAAATTGTTATTAAAGGTTACCTTGATAGTATCCGTGAGATTAGCTTTTTTAGGTCTGGTAACTAATGTAGGCGGTGCATGTACTGTTTCTCCAAATTTCACATCATCTTGAAATATTTGAAAATTGTCAATTAAATCCTCCTCCTTTTTTTTCTTCTTAATTAACAACTTCTGCCTTCTTTTTTGAGATTTACTAAGGTTCATATCACCCTCGCCTTCTTTATTCTTTTTCTTTTTTCTAATATTTTTATGTTTCGCCCTTAATCTCTCTAATTCATCCAACTCATCTTTAGGACGTTTAGATATACCTTCGACCTCTCCAGTATTAGAATTTCTATTTACAACGACATTGTATTTCTTTTCAAAGGCAGTTTCATTAAGAAAAGCATGAGTCTCCTGACTGACCCGATAAAAAAATCGATTGTTACTTTCGTCGGGTTTTTGTTGAAATATTGGAACTGCCTTTTCTGGTTTTGATTTAGGATGTAACGACTTTGGTTTTTCACCCCCGACGCATATTAATCCATTTTTCTTCCTTTTCCTTACTTTCTTCACTTTACTTATTTTACCTGACTTAACTGCTTCCTTAAGTCTAATAAAATTTTCCAAACTTTTTGATACTGCTTGCTCTTTGACATCTTTCGGCGGAGCGTTTATTTTTGTTTCTAACCTACAAATTCATAACAACGTTGCTAACCTTCAAAAACACTAACTTACAATGATGATTAGTCGAAAGAAAACTCACTCAGCTAATCGTTTAGCACGCTGTTTCTCAGGATCCTTGACGCCACGATGTTTCTTCCCCGGAATTTTGCGACCCATTGTCACAAACAATATTTATTATTTTCAAAATGACATTGAACCAACGTAAACCCACGTGGAAGATATTACAATTTATTTACACGCTACTACATAAAAACTAAAATGAAAGCTTAAGAAATTATTCATTATCCATTAGAATTTTTCAATAGAATATAAATACAAATTTACAAAATGTTATCAATAACATCGAGATAATATTATTACAAATTTATATCGTAAAATACTAGTTTTGAAAACGTATTTCAGTATATATCTCGCCAGATGTCTCTTCAAGATTACTTATTTATCTCACGTAAAAGATATCTATTTGTCTATTTATCGTTTATGACGTTAAAAAAAAAAAAAAATAAAAAAAAAAGGAAAGAAAACAAAAAAAGACGAGTTTGTGATCATACGAAAGAAATTTTCTTCCTAAAAACATTCGCTTCAGCCACTTTTCTAAGTATACCCTAAATATCTACTATTTGATTGTTAAACGTACGTTTAACAATCAGATAAATAAAATAACATCAATGTCGTTCTAAATATACATTCAAATGACCATCTATCTAACCTAAATAACAATGAATCTGGTTCGTTCAAAAGTAAATAGCGTCAAAAGACAAACCTACGATAATTGGAAGGGTATATTCATGACCTTGAGACTATGTTCTAGCGATAACCAAAATACAGAAATGTCTAATGAACAAATCGAAGGTCAACAAAAAGCTGATGATTCTCTCTCTATAGAAGATATTACAGAGCCTACCAACTGCTGCATGTCTGGTTGTAATAATTGCGTTTGGATTCAATACGCAGAGAAACTGAGTAATTCTCTTGAAGTTAATAATTTGGATGTACAAAAACAAATTATAGAGAAAATTCAAGATCCAAACATGAAAGCATACCTTTCGATGGAATTAAGATGTCGAAATTTGACAAAAAATAGTAGTAAATAATAATAATTATTATTTTAAAAATCTGTACATACATAGCTTTTTTTAGATATCAAATTAAATAGAAAAAAAAAATGTGCTTTTTCATATTTCGAATTAATTCTTACTTTTTCTTTTTTTATTTTCTTTTATTTTTTCTTTTCTTTTTTTCCCTATTAACAAAATTCTATTCTATTTCTATTTTCTTTTTTCCCTATTAACAAAATTAACTACGTCTATGTTAATTAACCTATGAAAATTGTTCGTTCATGAAATAAAATTATTAAATGATTGACAATAAGATAAAAGTTTATAAGTAAGCACTTTACGAAAATTTTGATCGAACGTTAAATTCGAAAAAAAATTGAAGGTAAAAACGCGGCGAATTAGTTTAATGTAGCGTGTATGTATATTACGATGTACATTTGCTACGTTGCAAAGAAAGATAAGATATCGTAAACAATACCGATTGCTCGAATCTCATTACATGAAGTTTGTAAACAAATATGTAGAGTATTATTGAGAAAAAAAAGAAAAAGAAAAAAAAAATAGTAAAAATATAAAACATCGAAAGTATGAAGATACATAAGCGTGTAAGAACGTATTATTTTTTTACTTATTATTGAGAAGTTCATAATGTACCATCTAGCGTTAAAATTACGAAACCTGTATACAATGAACGTCGATAAGAAAGATTGATCGATATCGAAAAATTTAACAAATTCGTAACGAAATGATATTTATAAATAAATTAACGATAGAGAAGTATATATTGTTCGTCTGAAGACAAAATTTTACTTACGTATCTTTGAAGAAAAATATCGAGTTAAGTT
This sequence comes from Vespa velutina, assembly GCF_912470025.1. Classification (NCBI taxonomy): domain Eukaryota; kingdom Metazoa; phylum Arthropoda; class Insecta; order Hymenoptera; family Vespidae; genus Vespa; species Vespa velutina. Next base: position 5,554,579 of record NC_062197.1, on the reverse strand, counting down.
ATCTCATTAAAATACTATTATTTTCGAATGGTTCGATTAAAAAAAACAATCAATTAATTTCAAAATCAATGTTCACCTACCTTCAACTTTCGTTTCTTTTTTTTATCGGTGACGTATCCAAGAGTCGTGTGAACGTTAAAACTAGTTTATGCCTTTATTCATATTTCTATGCATGTATATGAAGCCACTTGTGTCGTTGCGTCAGTAACGAGAACGTACCTTCTGTTTCGTATGCGCCGTTAATTTAAAGAACGTACTCAGTTTGTTTGCGTTTTTTGCTTTTATTCTTATCAATCCAGCGAGTTAATTTTAAAGACAGACAGATAAATAGATAAATAGATAGATAGATAGATAGATAGATAGATAGATAAATGGATAGGGATAGAGCGAGATAAAACAACGGCAACGTCGTAAAAAATCAGTGAGTGCATTTTATATTAATTTAAATAAACGATGAGAACGTTAAAATTAATCATTTCAATTTAAAACAAGCACAAACAAAATTCGATCATCTATAAAAGCTTTCTATTTTAGTGCGTAAAAAAAAAAAAAAAATAACCTATATAATAATCCTTAAAATCGTTAATTAGTAATAGCGCGAGTACTTCGATTGATTGATTAAACATACGAAAAGTCAGTTGAGAATACCGTTAGAGGAATCTAGTGAAGGGTAAATATCAAGACGGAAAAGAGAACCGGATTGTAAAAGTTAATTAGATTCGAATAAATTGATGTTGGATGAAAATATATCTATGGTGATGGAACAGGATAGATTGGTAAGGTAATGATCGGGTAAAAGGATAAGGTGTAGGATAACTCGATATAAAGAAAAAAAAGAAAAAGAAAAAGAAAAAGAAAAAACTCGAACACACGTGGTATTCGTTTGTCGACCGACTAACTTTTTCACGCGTGGGTGCACGCACGCGTACGAACGTGACCGAACGCGTACGAACACGCACGATCGCTTACGACTGCGTACGATAGCGACACGCGCGCGTAGAAAGGAGAAAAAGAAAGGAAAAGAGAGCGAGGTAGAGAAAGAGAGAAAGAGAGTGAGAAAGAGAGAGAGGATTATTTTCGCTTTTGCCGGCACACGTATCTAAAGAGTCACGCACTTACGTATTCGCGTGTGTTACAAGCGAACAACATTTCTTCGTCGCTGCGTTGGCTTTTCTTGAACGACATATGTAACTGTATAGATCTATGTTAGTTGAGTGTATGCAGGCCGATGACGACGAATCTCGACGCGTGATACCGCGAAATCGTTGTAACGTGACTTTCGAAAAAAGCGAGTCAAAAGAAAAAAAAAAAAGAAAAAGAAAAAAGAAAAGGACGAAAAAAATAAAAAAGGAAAAATAAAATGAAAATAGCATATCGAAGGAAAACAATGACGAAAGGCGTTATAATAGTGCGACAATTTTACCTACGAAATATTATTAAGCTAAATGAAATTACTACGTTAATCGTGAATATGATAATGGCGCCATTTTTTTTTCGCGAAAAGTTTTTCTACTTAACGTACGTACCGACGGAACGAAGTCAATAGTGCGTGGAGAATTTGAAAGAGGTGGAAACGGTGAAGAAGAGAGGAGAAAAGTGAGGAAAGAAAGACGAACGGAAGTAGCGGTTCCTTTCGCGGTTCTGACTGAGAGTGAGAGATACCTACATAAGAGTAGAATGCCGGCCGGTCTTATAGTTCGTTTGCTGGTTACATCGTTATAGTGTACTTATCGTTTTTTCTTCATTTTTTTTTTTTACACACACATTATATATATATATATATTTTGACTTCATTTTTGACTACGTCTAATAATTTTAAAACATATGACAAATTTTCAAAGATGATTTTTCTTTCCATGTTATTTTTTATTTTGATCAACGTATTTAAATGGAAACTCTTCAAATCGTCATTTACTTTTCTCCAATTATAACTGTGACAATCGAAATTCAAATGATGAAATATCGTAAGTTAATTAACGATTTAACAAATAAAAATAATAATTTAACAAATTAAAAATAATGATTTTATTCGATTGAACAATATTTTATATTATATTCATAATGTTCCGATGAAATATATTTATTTTAAATTTATAATTTAAAATGATTTGTCATTTCAATTGGATTCGATCAGATAGCTATAAAGGATGATGTTAGATGAGAATAGAAAAATCGATAGAATTAATTTCAAACGATCGTTCGCGACGACGTATGTTATTATTGTTTCTATTAAAAATAATCTTGTAAAGGTGTTCGGTTAAATTTGTGATCGAAAAAAAAAAGAGGACAAAAGAATAAAAACAAAGGAAAAAAAAAATGAAGAACGAGGAGAGTGTCGAACGAGATGGACGATGGACGTTTTTTCATAATTGGTTTAGTTGATTTTCAAGATAACCGACGAAGAGGAGCATAGAAGATGAATAGATTTTAAATAGATAGATTATAATAATAAGATATTTTATTTCGATTAACGATGATGGACATGGCAAGAAAAAATTATATAAATAAAGGATCAATTTAAAGAATTAATTTAATTCTGACTGAATATTTATGTACATATTCAAATAATAGTATAAAAAAGTGAATTGAGTAACATCGATCAAGAGAGATAAATAGATAAATAGATAGAGAGAGAGAGAAAGAGAGAAGGATGGAGGATTGAGAGGATCACGAAATGCCGACGATCGAGAGGCTCGCAACGAGGAGAAATGCCAATGAAGAACCGGAGGAACATTCAACGACTGATACCAATACTGGACAACCAAACGAATTGAATGCATCCGAATTGTTGAGACCCTGTGCAGATGGTCATGAAAATATTGGTGAATCCTGTCTCGAGGAGACTGGAAGAAATGATTCTTCGAGAGAGAAACGTAGCCTTCTTGGTAATTTTCAAAGAAGAGCCTTCAACAGGATCAGCTTCAGAGGAGAGTCCGGACCTCTTTTGACCAGGTTAGAACGAACTTTTAGCTTAGTTGCCTATTTATAATTTTATCGTTTTACTCTTACATAGAGAGAAGGCTATCTATTTTAAGAATTTTTCGATATAGTTCGAACAATTTTTTTTTTTTTTTTTTTTTTTTTTTTAAAGTTTTTCACAATAATGGGTATTTTAATAAATCAAACGTTTTATAATATAAATTTTGTGATAATAATAATAATAATAATAATAATAATAATAATAATAATAATAATAATAATTTGATAATAAAGTTATTCGCTTGGTAGTTATTGTAATGAATATTGTTTTTTTTCTTTCTTTCTTTTTTTTTTTTTTTTTTTTTTCTTAGAGTCCTATGTAAAGAACAAAACTTGAAGGATTTTTTATACTATGTGTTTGATGAATTTAGATATAATGAGAATAAAAGTAACACGAAGTGGAAAAAAATTTTTGATAAGAATTATATTTTAAAGGATCTTTTGCTATTTACAATTATATTTTTTCAGTAACTTCTACATATTGTTTCGGCCTGAATTCTATTGTTTAATCGTTATTAACAAGTTAAAAGTTATACAAAATAATGAATAAAGTCCCTTAATTCTTTCCGCCATTATAAAAATATCTTAAAAATTATCTTTAAACTTAAAATTACTATTTAATTATCGCAAGTGCTGTAAACGTGTGCCACGATGATTGTTAGATATGAAAGAGAAAAAAAGGCAAAAGAAAATGAAAAACAAGGAAAAGAAAAATAATTGTTGTCCAATAAGCTAAACAAAATAGTACATCGAACATCCTCATGCTGTTCGCATTCAATCGTAGAGCTTCTTACGAGAAATGAAGATTTTTTACCTTCGAAACTGTTATTTTGGCGATAAGTAAGTGCTATTAATAAAGTAAGTGCTTATAAATAAATTATTATTTATAGTGACAACTATAAATAATAATTTATAGTGATAACCATCTTTCTTTTTCTTTTTATATATACATATATATATAAAACCTGTAAAATAACTTAGAATTTGTTTTTAAAAAGGAAAACATACGATAAATTCTTCTGTTCAATTAAACGATAGAATTATCATGATAGAATTGTCACTAAACATATCCCAATTAAATCTTTTGTTAATTTCAATTGTTACTATGGAAGGGATTAGTTACGCTAAATGTGTTATACATGATCTTCTTGTTATAGGCAATTTGTTTAAAATTGCCTATAACAAGAATAAAAAACATTAGCTGATATGTTCGAATGATTTTTCAGTTTTGTCTGTCAATTGTTTGAGTATTGTTTTATTTTTTCTTCGATCAATTTTATTTTCAAATCTCTAGGTAGATCCATCATTATTGAATGAATAACATCGTACATCGTATTTTAATATGATTTTTAGTTTGCTGTAGCCCATGATTCGATACCATAGGTTCAAATGGATTTTATAATAATCATATATATATATATATATATATATATATATATATATATATATATATATATTATAAGCTTGTTTTTAAGATTTTTATTTTCGAGTCTTACCAAGTATATTCTTAACTACTCTGTTCCACTCGTTCTATTGTATTAAGATTAGTTGTTTTCTGTGTAAGTTAAGTTATGATTGATAATTTAAGGCTTGTCAGTATCAACTATCGCGTTGAAATATTTATCATTATCTATTCTACCCTTAATCGGACAATTTTATATAAAATGGTATTTTGCAGATTTAACACACGCCGATGTTTTATTACGATAGTTTCTCATATGGTCGTACTTTTGACGTCTTATTATCGCGAAATTTTACTTTTTGCTTTGCATGATTCGAATGAAATGATAATATTTAAAAATAGTCTGCTAATTTTTAAAATATCTTTGTTGTTATCGTTTGGTACCAGATCAATATAGAATAACGCAATCCATTTATTTTTATAACTCTTATTGTATTACATTATTTATTCCTTACGCTTTTTGACCTAATTTACCAATCTCATACACTATATACTATTTTATACTAATTAATTAATAGTTGTTATTTTTTTTTTTAAATCGATAAATATAATAATTAATATCTTTTTTTATTTAGATATTTTAAACACTTTTCTATTTCAATAGTGTTTAGTTTAATTCAAATTTAATTATCACACTGTTGTCTAATTGTTTTTTCACGGTTTCCCGTAATAATAGTTTTACGGCACAATTACTGTTATGAATATTGTCCACAGTTTGTGATACTTGGCTTGATTATTGACATTTTTTCTTCCATTAATACTTCGTACATGGTAATTGTTATTATATCCATGATCTATCTTTTAACATGATTTTCTTTATTCATCGTAATAATTATTTGCTTAAATTTATATTTTTTACTCTTATTAGATATTTATATGACAGTTACTTTATCAAAAAACTGGCCATTAAATTATGCAATCTTTGAACTTTTAACAAGATTATTAAAGTATCAAAATGATATTGTATATTATTTGTTTTACTGGATTATATGTTAATGTTATTTACGTATATATGTATACGTTATTTGCGTTACTTACATTACTTATTTACTTTAACTCGTCATTATGCATCTTATCTCTACGGCAGATATGATGTAATGTTTATACTAGTAACTTACTATACGTCTTACTTCTACAACGGCTTCGTGATCAACTAAAAAATTATTTTTAGCTTCAGAAAAAATTTTATTTTAATAGAAGTTTTTTCTTATATCTATCATACTTATGTTATGAATGATTCTTTCGTTATTGGGTCATTTAATATAAATTGAGAAACAATCATTTATTTTAAGACGGATTTTATTAATTATTAATTAAGATTTAATAATTTTATTGAAAAGTATAAATCCGAATATATATAACAAAATTATTACAATGTCAAATCCTTGAATATATTAAAGATTATTATTTGTAATGTCTTGACTATTATGAATAATGATTAAAACGACCGTGCAATTTGATAAAAATTAATTAATTCATTAAATTGACCAAATATTATGAACAATGCTACATTCCTTTCAAGCAATTTGATTTTCTTTTTTTTTTTTTTTTTTTTTAGCCTTTTTAATAAATTTCAGTGTTAGGATTGAGTCTTTTTAAGCAATTTTCTATAATAAATTTATTACAAACATTCAATTTATCACATAGTGATAAATGTATTAATCACTCTATCTATAACACAGATTAACTCATTACTGGCAAACGCTAATTGACTGACTGATTGACTAGTTAAACGCTTATATATTTACTATTTCAATTGTTTATTGAACTTTCCTGAGTTTTCAGAATCACTTTAAATCATCAACAAAGTACTAGATGATATGAAAAACACTTTGGCCCATACTCCATGGTTTCACATTAGAAAATATTAGGAAGTTATTTTTTTACAGATGAAAAGAAAAAAAAAATAAATAAAATAAAATAAATTAAAATGTCGCACGAGATTAACTACTTGTCGCATGAAATTACAATTCGATACTAAAAGTAATGCGCAACTCCGTCAAATGATCATTCCTCTTCTTTCCTTTCCTCTCAAAGCTCCTAACATTAACCAAACTCTCCCACCTTGTCTCTAATACTGCCAAAAAATCATTTCCTGCCAAAATATCATTATTATCATTTTGACAGACCACATACAATAGCATATTATTCATATTAATCTGTTGATAAATTATGGTAAATAATTATGAAATGTATAACATTATATTATATTGTTTGATTTTATTTGTCATTAATCATAATTGCTAGGGATTACAATTAATGCTTGTGTTAATTATACAATTCATAATACCAAGTATACATTTAATAGTTTCCGTTATCGTATTCGTCGAGAAATAGTGAAACGGAAACTAAGTTCGTTGTCGAAAGGATGCTCTGTAGTCATTGATAAATAATTTCCGTGGCGATAAGAAGTGAAGTAGGTTAATATCAGATGTAAATATGTGAAAGTCCCGTTATAATGTTCGAAATACAAAGTTTTAATAAAAAGAAATGTTCGGAGTTATATTGAATTTTTATTGAACTTATCGATGACCGTTATTACTCGTTGTGCATTCTGCACTTTTCTCTTTTCTCTTTTCTTTTTCTTTTTTCTTTATTCCTTTTTTTTTTTTATTTGGATGTTCGCTATTTCGCGATTTATCATTTAAACGGTAAAAGGAATGAAGATGCAGTAAAATATTTCTATTATATTACATTAATATTATGCTAGATAGAGTATATGTTAGATATATAATTATTAAAAAAATATAATGAAATATTCAACATTGGTTTAATTTGCAATTCATATTGTTTGAATTGGATTATAGTATTTATGTATGATATCGATACGTATCTAAATGTATCTAAACTAATCATATTGTATTTTCATTTAATATTATATTTCTTTAAACGTTACATATGTGTGTCTGTATGTGTATTATGCGCTACTTCAAAAAAAAAAAAAAAAAAAAAAAAAAAAAAAAACATTCGATAAGAAAATTGTGAAAACTTACTTTTTCATTCTTTATCTATGTTATTTTTCTTTTTTTTTTTTTCTTTTTTTTTTAATTATTAATATATTTCATATATGATCCATAAGATGTTATTCGATTTTAATATTTTTTATTATTTAAATATTTTTCGTTTGTGTCTGTAAAATCTGTAAATATCTTTTGTTTGTCATTATAAGTTCAAGCGTTTCGGAAGAGCTATTTGTTTTGACTGTTTTTTCTAGAAATATGAAAAAAATAAACGACGAAGTTTTCGGAAGTGAGACTCGGTCGGAGATGCTTAGCCTCGGAATTTTCGTCGATAAGCTCGAAAATACTTCGTCGCTGAGAGATCTAGATCACAATGCGTTTTATGAACTCCGCGAAAATAGCATCACCATGTTCCCGTTTCCCTACCATCCTCGGCGGAAGTCTTTCTTTTGCTTGACGAGAATAGAAGTCTCTAATTGCGGAAACCGTGGCACGCCAAAGAGTATCAGGGAATCCCGTCCTCCTAGTTTTACGTTCAAATCACTTTGAAAATGTTTGTATTTAGACGCTACTTTGTTACTATTAATCTTGCGCAAAGAGAAGGAACTTTTCTCAAAGAAAAGTAAACACGTTCCGCGGGATCGTATATGACATTTATGTGCAGCATTTTATTATCAAAATCAATCAAAATTTTTTAATATGATGCATTGAGAAAAGAAAAATAATTATTAACTGTAGTGATCAAATTCATGGATTTAATCAATTAATTAAATTAATTATTATGTTGCTCGTTAAAATAAAAATAAAAATAAAAATAAAAATAAAAATAAAAAAAAAAAAAAAAAAATAAAAAAAATCAAAATAATTGATCATCGATCAATTAGTTTTTAATCGATCTTCTAAAAATTCAAATTCCAATAAATTTGTAGATAAAAATTTCAATCGTCTTAGTGATCGTACAATTGAATTCTAATAAAAGTTAAGAAGTGGTTGCATCGAAATGAACTCAAGGCAAAGAAACGAATCGTCGAGGAAAGATCCCAAAAGGACGTTCTTGGCCTAGAAAACGAAAACTGTCGGCCGCGAAAATCGTATCGTTCGTTCTCGAAACAGTGCCAGATCGCGAAACATTTCGCACGAAAATATTTTCTCTAAGGATAATATGCTCGCGCCGATCTTTTGTCTCTGTCCATTACAATAGAATAATCGAAGGTGTCGAAAAATATGAATATAATGAATTTTAAAAATACCATCAATTGTATCAATCTCGAACGCATATTTTGTTATCTGTAAGTTTTTCATATAATTCTTCATTTAACCCTTTTTTGAAATAAATAAAATAAATTTAAGGAAAGACGTCGATCGTATTAATTACATACATACGTAATTTTACCTGACCTTTCGTTTCTTTTTTCAATTTGAACGAAATAAATATTAAGGGATGACGTCGATCGTATTAATTACACACATACGTCATTTTACCTGACCTTTCGTTTCTTTTTTCAACATGAAGAAAATAAATTTAAGGAATGACGTCGATCGTATTTAATACCGTGGATAATTTTTTTTTTCGGCATAAACAAAATATATTTAAGGAATGACGTCGATCGTATTATCCCGACGTTTCGAGCATATGCATTCAAAATAATAATTCTTTTTTTTTTTTCTTTTTTTTCTAACATTTTTTTTCTTTCTTTCAAATTATTTATTTTATCGCGAACTTTCTATTCTCCATTCATTTTTTCAACAGATCCAACTATTCTAATAAGACAGTAGAGTATTATTTAGCGTGTATCTCGCCGGCCTTAAGCGGTGCCAAGCCGACGCATAGACGACACGGAGTACGACGAAAATCGTTTCTACTCTCCGATGACTCGAAATTCGATCGCGCAGTACTAAACGAGCTGTTGTTCGTTAATGAGCGAGTTTAATTAGCTCCATGCGTCTCATTAAAAAATTTCGTTTATAAAACGGTACCACGCGAGAATGTACCGTGTATTTAAAAAAAAAGATATTAATATTGTCTCACGTTATATTATACCGATCCATATAACGCAATATTTTATGTGCGATTAAATATTTAAAAATTCAATAAAGATTTCCGTATTTTATTTAGTAAAATTCGTAAAATTTTATGTGAGCTATAACCTTTATAGAATTCCAAAGAAATTGGAATAACATTTAAATACGAGAGACTAGTTTAAAAGTGAAGTGGACGCCAGCCAAAAGTAGGGAAAGTGAGAGTGCGAGTGAAAGGAAGGAAGAGAATAGAGAGATAAACGTTTAAATAATAATAGTGGTGGAAGTGGTGTGGGGGGTTGGGGAGATAGAAGACACAGAATAGAAAAGAAAAGAAAGAAACGATCGAGAATAATTCGATCGTTCGAGATCGAAAAGCCGAATGTGGTGCAAACGACTGATCTGGATATTTCTTTGGCTTTGGACTGGTTGCGATGTTTGGCTTTAGCGATGAAGCGAGCTGAATGGCGAGCAGAGCGGAGTAAAGAGCCTTTGGGACAGCTGAACTCTCGGTAGACTGTCCTTAAAGCGATCGCTCTGCACGGCCATCTTGAATAAGATTTAATTTTAGATGACCGAGCCTTCTTCGTGGCTGCCGAAAGCCGAATGAGAGATACATATATATTAAAGTTCGACAGATCGACATTGACGAGATAAAAAGAATAGATTAACGCTTCTTTTTTTTGCGTTTGGATTGCGTATCTTTCTTTTCATTTTCTTCTTCTTCTTTTATCTATATATATATATATATTTTTGTTTTTTATTATTTAAGAAGAATCTCTCTTCCTTCTATCTTTATTATCCATCGTATTCGCGGACGTCACTTCTATTGCGATAAGAGAGGCCATCGAGAAGAGAGACGTTTGAATTTAGCAGAAAAATAAACATGGCTACGGCAACGTCACTCTCGCCGAGTGCGTCGAACGGAGAAAAACTACACCACCTTGGAGATGGAGGAACGGCTTTCTCCGGTTTACGCAGAGCACTCTCCCAAGTTTCGATGCTTGTCCTTAAAGCCACGACTTCCGGAGAAGCTGCTTGGCGAGAAGAATTACTTAAGTACGCGAATCTAATTCGACGATACTCATTTCACGACTTTTTTTCTAAGTCAAATATTTTCTTCGATCTTTGACAACAAATTAATGATAATAATGATATCGAAAATTGTTAGAAACATCGATATAAAAAGATACAGTGTAAATAATTAAATACAGGTTGACCGAAATAAATCTAAAAATTGTAGAATAAACTTTTTTTATATCATTCTTTTTTACTTTTTATTTTTCTTTATTATGAATGCGAATCACTTATGAATGTGAATCGTTTTAGTAAGATGCAAATGTACTGGATTAACATTTACAATTGATTTTATTGAAAACAAAAATTAAAGAAAAAGTAAAAAATAAAAGAAAAGAATCATATGGAAAAAATTTTATTCTACAATTTTGATTTTTTTTTTTTTTTATATTTAAGAAGGATCGTATACTTTTCAATTCTAACATAATTACTGGACTAAATCCTATATAAACATAAACATACATAGATAAAATTCATTCATCAAGTTTTACACAGAATCCGAAGGGTTATGGTAAAAAAAAAAAAAGAAAAAAAACCAGCACTTCTATAATTTGTATAAATTTGCATAAATTTTATAATAAAGAATGATAAATTCTTTTTAAGGAAGCCTATTAGAATTAGAGAGAAAGAGAGAGAGGGAGAGAGAGAAAGTGACCGAGCGAGTGAGACGGAAAGAATCGTCGATTTAACGAGCCAAGAAAGAAGACATAAAGTCGCGAAGTGAACATCCGTTTAATCTAGACCAGAGACGATCGCCGAGTTACAATCTCGCCCGACGGTTTATATCATTAGGTTTATTGCCACCGGTTATCATAATCGCCGACGATTTCTTGTCTCGTCCACGAGACGAACAAGATTCGTCTCGATGAAGATAAAACGAAACGATCAGTATCTCTGTCGAAATTTTCATGACAATAATTTCTTTAAAAACAATTTTGATTTAATTCGATCTTGCGACTTCTCACCGAAAATTATTTAAGCAATCGTTCATTATATATATATATATATATACATATATATTCGATATATATATATATATATATATCGTTCATTATTATCGTATATATATTGAATTTAAATTTATCATCCTGAATATCATATAATACAGAAAATAAAATTAGTTATAAAACGAATGATTTTTTTCTCTAGGTATCTTTTTTAAGTTACCAAGGCCATCGATGTCTTTTTAAACGAAGTCACAAATTTCTGTTAATGCGATCTTGTACCTGATAACGAAACAAGGTCGGTTACCTTTAATAATGTTTGAATGTCATTGAAATAACAATAGAATAGTTGATGAGTTAACATTATTTTCGAAAAATATGCAACAGGAGAAAAATTCGTAAATCATAGTCGAAAAATCATTTTTTTTTCTTCTTCTTCTTTTTTTTTTTTTTTTTTTTTTTTTTTTTTTTAGATACTTAAATCAAATTGGACATTCAAGAGGGAAAAAAAAGAGGATTAATTTCTGTAATACCCTTTGATCATAGACATTAACTCATTATAAAGTAATAAATATAATTATGTAGAAAAGAATAATCGTGAAGATGACGAGTTCAAAGAAATCGAAGGCAAAGACACGAGAACCGCCTTTGATGTGCGATATGGAACCAGACTCCTTATTTCATAAACATACGTCGTCTCGTTGATCTCGATCGTCTAGACTCTAGCCTTTAAAGCTAGACTAACATCTTCGAAAAATAGTCTTTCTTAACAGTGTTTTATTTCCAACGAATTTTACCGAGACACGGAGGCGCGACCTGTCTATTTATAATGATGCTCAAAATCTATTAATAAAGACTATCGAAAAATGTTAAAACAGTGGATTGACCTTCGACCGATGATGGTTCCTTCTTCAAAATTCGAACTTCACTATTACATCTATTACATCGATTACCTTGATCCATATTGAATCTAATGTTATCACTTATTAAGAACGATCGAATCTATCATCCGATCCAAAAGAAATTGAATCATTGAGGTCGTTAAAAGTAAATAGAAAATTTTTAACGGGATTTTTAATTTATAAATGCAATCAATTAATATAATTAATTGAATCGATTTTTTACTTGCAAGTTTTGAGGCGTCATTTATAATAAATCGTAGAACCTATGAATCATTAGGGGGAAGAAAAAAAAAAAAGTCGTGATTCGTTCCAATGACGATTCACTGGCAACTTGCCGTTCGACGATTTCGTTGTAGCGCCGCATCTTTAAAGCATGGCCTAGACTAAGCGATAAATTAGAACCTAATATATTTTCAATGATATTATAGTTTTAAGCAGTAAAATAATCTCGTGTCTTAATAAAAACGTACGTTTTAGTCTCAGTTTGTTTTAGTGCGAAAAAAAAAAAGAAGAAAAAAAAGAAAACAAAAAATAGAAAAAAAAAATAGAAAATAAAAAGAAATCAAAGAATTCGCTATTTCGTAGTTATCGATAAGATGTTTGTTTTACGTTCATAAATTATGACTATCAAAATCATCGAAATAGAAACGGAAGATAGCTTCTCAATTTCAGAAATAAACAGCGATGATCTCGTTTATACGAATAAAAAGCGTTTTATCTTTATACATTTTTACGAGTAGATACGATGGAATCTCATTTATTTTGTTATTTATTTATTTATTTTTACTTTTATTTTTATTTTTATTTTTTTTTTTTTTATGAAACAAGCCATATAATATGAACAGTGCAGTAAATCATTTCAATTTTAGTTAATAGCTATTCTTATATATATATTATTTAAAGGATCCATTATTTAACGATTATTATAGATCGTTTTTATATATAGATCGTAATTACTGTGTATTTTAATTTTTAAAAGCTAACATAAAAGAAACTAAATTAATATAAATGAGATTTCATCCCAGTATATCATTTCTTTTTCATATTTTTTTTTTTTTATTTATTTTTATTTCTTCTTATTTTAGAAACGAATAAAAAGAAACAAATGCAATTAAAAATTTTTATTACTATTGAATGTTAGATAAAAATTCATTTTTTTTTTTGCAGTGGAAATAAACAATTATTGAAACGAATTCGAACGAAAATTTGTAATAGCGATTGTAATAGTAATTTCGAATAGCTTTATAATTTTGTAAAGAAGTATCTTTATTACATCATTTTCACGTACTTTTCCTAATACTCTTTTCTCATTCAAAGTAAATAAGCTTGCATATATTGATTTGATTTTTCTTTTTGTTTCTTTTTTTTTCCAAAGATACCGTCAAACCAGATTCAGTTCTAGGAGAGTACGTAAGAGAGTAGTGTTCAAGCATGGAGATTGCAACGTCGTTCAAGGAAACGTTGCTAAACGTCGTCGTCGTTATTTGCAGGTGAATAATTATTATTATTTTTTTTTTTTTTATATTATATAAATTAATCGAATTAACCATCGAAGTTAAAACTCATTCATAACGGGTTAACGATTTTTTCTTTTTTTTTTTTTTGTTTTGTTTTGTTTTGTTTTTTTTCAGGATATTTTCACCACTTTAGTCGACGCTCAATGGCGTTGGACGCTTCTCGTCTTTTCGATGAACTTTTTACTTTCTTGGCTCGGTTTTGCTCTGATTTGGTGGTTGATCGCATACAGCCACGGAGACCTTGATCCACGTAATTACAACTCGCCGAATTTTACATTTACTCCTTGCGTCCAAGATATACATAGTTTCACCAGCTGTTTCCTCTTTTCCGTCGAGACACAGCACACGATCGGGTAAACGCAATCACTCTTACTTCTATTCTCGTTCTTTCGTTTAGTACGAACATATGTTTTGTTTTTCTTTTGTTTCTCAACACGTATGAAATGTTTTTTTTTCTTTTTTTCTATCTGTCCTTCTTTCTTTCTTTCTTTCTTTCTTTCTTTCTTTCTTTCTTTTTTCTTCTTTTTTAGTTTAAAACGATTATGCACGAATTATGAATCATTATTAATTATTAAAGCTCATAAAATTTTGCATGAATTTTTATATATTTATACGAAATAATATTAAACTTTCCAAGTAATAAAGTTTTTGTTCGATTTAAAAATAATAATTAAACGATAATATTATTATGTTTATATATTATTAATATAATAACAAAAATTTAAGTATCACTTTTTTATATTATGTGTTTCAGTTTATGTACACGTTAATGATATATTATTCAGATGGAAAATTAATTAATTTTTTTTTTCTTTTTAATTAAATATATACCTTGATATTTCTCTAGCTAAAATTATATTAAGATCAAGGTTGAATAGTTCAAAGAGAAAAGAAATAAATTCGTATGTTAATATCGTATAATGATGCAGGTATGGCTCCAAGCACACGACGGACGAGTGTCCAGAGGCGATATTCGTCATGTGTATACAATCGATGACAGGAGTGATCCTGCAAGCCTTTATGGTCGGCATAGTATTCGCAAAGTTGTCTCGACCGAAAAAAAGAACGCAGACCCTTCTTTTCTCGAGGAACGCAGTAATATGTCAAAGAGACGGGCAATCGTGTTTGATGTTTCGCGTCGGAGATATGAGAAAGAGTCATATCATCGAGGCTCATGTCAGAGCACAAATGATCAAAAGAAAGGTAAGTAGTTTTCTTATCTTGTGTTAACAAACGCATATAGCTGAACAATTAAATATAATGATCATAAAAATATTTGAAGGTTACTTCATATTGAATAACTTATTTTAAATTCAGAGAGTTAAGAAAAAAAAAAAAAAGAAAAGAAAAGAAAATGCATTGTCATATGAATAACAAGAAATATAAAATTAACTTTAGTATCAATTAAGTTGTTTATAAAGAGTTATTTGTAAAAAAACAAATATATATATATTTTTTTTATAAATTTTGTCATTTTATGGACATCCTATAAATATGAACGATTTATTTTTATTAAAAAAAAAAAAGAAAATTTTTATTTTACTTTATTTTATTTTTATATTCGATGGAAAATCTTTCAGGTAACGAGAGAGGGCGAGCTCTTACCGTTCTTTCAAACGGAATTAAAAGTTGGCGGTGACGGGGAGGAGGACAAGATATTTTTTATATGGCCGACAACGATAGTTCATAAGATCGATGAACATTCGCCACTTTATCATATATCCGCCAGCGATATGCTAAGGGAACGTTTTGAGATTGTCGTTATTTTGGAAGGTAACAATTTCATATTCAATAGTACAAACAAATTTAATTTTAGTGCTATTATAACATTTTCAATTATGACATTGTAGGTGTGATCGAATCGACCGGTATGACGACACAAGCGAGAAGCTCTTATCTACCATCGGAAATTCTTTGGGGACATCGTTTCGAACACATTATCACGTTCCGTAAGGAAACCGGCGAATACGAGGTCAATTACAGTCTCTTTAATAATACTTACGAGGTCGATACTCCTCTCTGTTCTGCAGCCGATCTTGATCAAATCAGAGCAATGCATCGAGCTAAAGGAGGTAAACTGTTTCTTAAATTACTTTAACACAGAGCTAACGTTATGGATAATAAGGCTCATTTATATACAATCGTGCCGTGGCCGTTTCATGTCCCGGTTGGGTGCGCCGGATACGAATTGGTTACCATAGTTTTATAATGTAACAGTTTATACATCATCCATGGAGCCGTACATTCTCCGATCACATTTGCAAACGATATTTTTCCTATTTCCATGGAAAAGGCCCACAGCTGCAGCACGAATTTATATAAATGTGTCTGAACATAACTCGTTCGTATATGAGTTTATTAATTTTTAGGAACGTATCCAGAAATTTTAGATACTATAATACCTGGATAATCTTCGATTGTATATAAATGTTTCGATACCGTTATATTATATAAATATTAACGCTCGAATAATGTTCGGACACGAAATGGCCATGACGGCACAATTGTATCATAAAACCAGGATTCATGATCAACCTTACAAAACTTCATATGATGTATAATATTGAAAAGAAGGCTTTGAAAAAAAAACAATGCTTTCCATTTGGTTAGAATTTATATCTCTATGACAAAGATGATAACAATCACTATATTTTATTGTTGACTTACAGTATTTGAATATTTACATTCTTTTTATGAGAAGATTACAAAACTTCCTGCCGAATAAATGAATTATTAAAGATACATATATTCAAAAAGTCAATCCTTGGTTGCTATCTTCTCATACGATGACAACGATTTCTACTTTATCGATGGTGGTATAAGTAGAAATCTTTACTAATTGTTATTAATTTTCTGACAATGGAAACATCCTAAGAAGACAAAAACTGATCGAAAATGACTTATTTTTTTTTTTTTTTATGTATATATCATGATACTATTTTATTCGATAAAAAATTCATAGATAAATTGTTTTAATTGTCCGATCTTGACAAGTAAAATGGTAATGTTGAAATAAAAAAAAGAGTATTTTACGAGCGAAATAAATTCAAAATTAAAATAAATACAAAAAGATTCCGATGCTGGATTACAATTATCTGATGACTTATATTATTTAAAATTTAATCGAGATTACTTCGAACGAATATTAAACAATCCCATCGAAGGAAAATTGATTATTGTTTCGTCGCAGAACGCGTGAGTTCAGGTGCATTTCCATATCACGACGTCTCGAGCAGTTCTCTGACTACAAGTTCCGGTTCGAGTTTGGCCTCTTCTCTCGGTGGTCTTCACATGCATGCACCTCCGTTGACTCCACCGACTCCGATTCCGGTTATGATCACCGGTCCTGACGGCACCTTGAGACGAGAAAGCGTAAACAGTATTCAAGTTGAACCAAGACAACCAATATTTTATACTCCCGACGAGGTGAGTTTCTTGTCTTTGTTTCTTTACAAATATGAAGAAAAAAAATTTTATGCTTACAAACGATTTTTACAGTCGATCGATAACGAGTTTGCTTGCGGTGCTACTCCCATAAGTCCGGAGGAATCGAAAGTGCAAGAGGAATATAATCGTGCCTTGGAGGACATCAATGCGACGCTTAGAAAAAATAGAAAACAACATAATTGCAAGGATGAGAAGAAGATTCATCGGGAAGGCTCAAAGAGTACTCTTGATTCGAAGAAAAGCGACTCGAGGATTAATATTGAAGGAATGAAAAGATCAACCTCACGTCCGACCATCGATCAATGTCAAGCTCGCAATAAAAAGTCATCCTCGAAGTCGACTTTGGATCCCGGGTAACGTACTGTTATAAACGCGTTCACTATACTTAAACGTAATGGTTAATTAACTCTTATAAGCGAGTTTGATAAATTCATATTTGAAATAAACAAAAAAAAAAAAAAAAACAAAAACATAAGATTATGATAGGATGATATCTAGTCGGAGAAAAATAAAGAAAAAGAAAAAAAAAATATATATATATACATATATATAGTGACTTATGTAACAAAGTAGTACATATTTAACGATAAAAATTATATATAAAATTGTTGGCAAATATAAGTTGTTAATCATTTTTGATTTATCATTTAGACATAACAAATTTAGGGGCTCGCATGAATCTCTTCGTGATGCCATGCCGAGGAGATCGAGTTTGGGCGACAGTCACAAGGCTAAAGACATGCAAAAGAAGACGTGCTTTGTATTGGGAAACGAAGAGGAAACGAGAAGCGTCGAGATAACTATACCGACGATATCAACGTCGTTGGGAGTTCCTCAACGATTAGAAATCGTCGTTGACTCAGCGGAATCAAATCATCGCTTGGAACGAATGAATGCTTGCGAAGACGTCTAATTTACAGGTGAGTTTAATTATGATATATTTAAAAAAAAAAGGTTAAATTCTTTAAACGTTGAAAAAATATTTGCCATATTGTTTCGTATTAACAAAATAAATTTACGTTCTTTTATCTTGAAAATATGAAATTTACTTTTTATCTTAAATAATATTAACTTCGTAGTATAGTATCTCGCGTATTATAAAAGTACATGAAACGAGGGTGAACAAAGATCGTGTATTATTTCTTATCATATAATTATTCGACCCATTAAAAATATATCCAAATTTACGAGCTATCGGAATCGTCATCTAAATTGTTTCTAACTCGAATACAAAAGACATCATACCGAGAGATTTAGAATCGCTCATGCTGTTTGATTTCCTCTCATCTAGCCTGCATCCTTTTCTTATTATGATTTAAATCAGGCTTTAAATTTACATGAAAAATAGATAAAAATTACGTAATTATAATTTTATTCAAGAAAAAACGCGGGAGTCCTCGAAGCATCTATGCATATAAACAGACAGAAAGATAGACGCATTATTATCGTCGTGATAGTGTTTCATACTGACAGTGGTGCGCAAACAATTTACTAATACCTATGACTTAATTCTTTCTTTTTTCTTTTTTTTTTTTTCAAACGATAAAAAATTCAACGGGAACCTTACGAAATTTTGTTTAATACGATATAAAAATTGCGATACAATATTATTTTTGATAAATACATAAGAAAACGATTATGCACTTAAAGCGTTATTATAATTATGCGTAAAAAAGATAATTGAAGAAAATTTTTCTCCTAATTATTAATTCATGAACTATATTGGATTCGATTAAAAATGGGATCTCGAAAAAAAGAACATAGAGCTGAACGTATTCGTTGGGAATCATTCGGATCGTGGTAATTCGCGCGTTATGATGCAATAAGCACGTTCTACGATTGCGAGAAGGGCAGACGGATGAGTGGTGGTTTAAATGAATACGAAGAGTCGTGGATAGGTTAGACGACGACACGACAGGATGAGTTTAGTGGCGGGAAGTGCCCTCGTTATCGCGCCAGTCAATTGTTTAATCTCAGCTCCTCCTCCTCCTACGCTCGACGTTCTCGCCTTCCCTTCCCTCTTCTCACTCGTTTTACAACTTCGTTTTCTATCAACTGTTAGCTCTCGAGCGTGTGCATTACGAACCATGCCGAATTGAGCCGAGTAGAACCGAGATGATAATGAGAGCCGTCCATGACACCCCGCGAAACGCGATAAACTTAGCTATCGAGTTCCTTCAGCACGTAACCCCTTCTCCTTTCCTTTCCTTCTTTCCTTCTTTCCTTCTTACCTTCCTTCGTTTCCTTTCTCTATCTTTCCTTGGACTTACATTTAATTAGAATGTTAAAGCGAACAGTAATAGAGACAGGGTTATCTCAAGTTAAAATGGCCCCTTTTTTAATGTATAACAACGAACGAAAACTATAACAACGAACTTTTCTTTTCTTTTTTTTTCTTTTTTTCTTTTTTTTTTTTTTTTTACTTCGTAATATTTCTTTTTTACTTCGTAGTAATACAAGCTTCGAATAATTTTCTATTTTACACGAGCGCCTCTTCTCTAAATCGTCTTCGTATTTTCATCGATATCGTTTATTCGTTTCATTTCGTTTCTAATAAATCAAGAGCGATTGAATTTGTTATTAAAAAAATTAAGTTCTGTAATGCATCGTGTTATCAAATATACATTAAAATTGATACATTATTTAAATAAGAAATTATTAAAGATAAAATATTATTATTCTTGGAAAATGTCATTTTTATTTTCTTCGAAATAATATTTTCATTATAAATAATAATTTATTATTTCTCATTATTTATTCAAGTAAAAAGTCTACAACTATTGATGTTTGATGTTAACAAGCATAATGTGTCAAGTTTTACTTTATCGAATATCACATATCTGCAAAATTTCTACTTTGTTCTAACGAACAGAGAACGCTACGATATTCAGGTCAAATTTCATCTCACGATTCTCGAAATCACGAGAGCTGCTTGGTTGGCTCGACCTTTCGAGAATGAGGCCATAAATGTCGCGATTGTCATGCTAATTGTAAACCTTGGAGAATGAAATTCCATCGACACCATCGGTTACCCTATGGGAATTGTAGATTATATTACTCGAATATACAATGTATGTATCTACCATGTGTCCTTTAAGTCGAGTCAGACTCGATGTAAAAGTACAAAGATACAAAAATCTTATTGACGTATTGTAATTAATTAATAATTAACGCGTTTTTACAATTTAATCGCTACTTTATACCTATCGTCTAAAAATCAATTCTTTTTTGTGTCTTTAAAAAAAAAAAAAAAAAAAAAAAAAAAAAAAAAAAAAAAAAAAAAAAAAGAAAGAAAGAGAGATTATATTATGTGGAACTTATGATGTAACACTATACTATACCCTAGGTATAATTTATACATAACACAGGCATTAACCTTTGAATACGAAGCAACAATTCATATTATAGAGGGGTTTAGGTGGGAGAACTGTAAAAAATGAAATAATAAAACATTAAAAGTATAGATAGATAGATGTACGTGCGAATAGAAAGTTAAATGACATTATTAAATGATTAAGTTAAATAAATCTTTAACAATTTTCTCTTCACAATCGTGTACGCTTGGAAGCAGACATTGTTTTACACGACAATAGAGAACGAAGTTGATACTCGAGGATCACGAAACTAAGTATAAGCATATCGCTTAGCAAAAGTAACGTAACGTAACGTAACTTACTCATTCATTTTTTTTTTTTCCGTCTCCAAGCACGTCCTCGCTCTGATAGGTCGGTTATTCCGTACCTGTCACCTGAGAGACACTCTATGCCTACCTATTTATCTACCTACCTACCTACCTCCCGCCCTGCCGTGCCCTACTCTACCCTACTCTAACCTGCCCTACCCTGTTCTGTCTCGTCCCGTCACGTCCCGTCACGTCTCGTAGTAAAACGTTTTAACAATAATAAAAATATATTTGAAAGAATGTATCTCGAAATTTTATCATCAATAGCCATGATTCACGAACGAACGAATGATCATTATCAAACGAAGAGACTCGCATAACTTCAAGGAAATAATACTTTTCGACGATTAAACAACGAATAATCAATATTCCCGGAAAGGATTGAATGGATACTTCGGTTAAAAAAAAAAAAAAAAAAAAAAGGAAAAAAAAAAGAGACAGAAAGATCGAAAAATCCTTTAGCACTTATCCTTTTCATCCCACTCGTCGATTATTCGCACGCTATGACTAATATACTCGGAATAACCGGAAACCGGACGTTTCGTGGGGGAATTGAAGAGACGAGATGGAGATGATTCTTGCCTTCTCCTTTCGAAACTTTTTCTCTCTCTTTCTCTCTCTCTCTCTCTCTCTCTCTCTCTCTCTCTCTATTTCTCTTTTTATCTCTATCTCTCTATTTTTCTCTCTCGTCTCGAAATTTCTTTTTTTTAATTAATTTAATTTAATTTAATTTAATTTAATTTAATTTAATTCAATTCAATTTAATTTAATCTAATTTAATTTTTGTATTATATTATATTATATTATATTTTTCTCTCGTAAATCTTTACATTTCGAATTATATTACAATAAAAACGACAAACTCTCGCGTAACGCGCGTCTTTCGGTGTATCCTTCGTAAATGCGCGTAAAACGGCACCGCATTATCTGCACTTCTCGTGGCAACTAGCAAACGAGAGTAACATCGGTAATTACTCGTCTGAATCATCATCATCGTTTAATTGACTGAAATTAAAGTTGTAACGAAAGAAAAACAACGTCGTTGATCGACGTCATTGATCTCTTTGAAATGATAAAATCGTCGGTTTTTTTTTAAGCAGAGATTCGTTTCGATATATCGTTTCGTAATTTAACGATATAATTATCATGAATGAAAGAAAGAGAGAAAAGGTATACGTCTATTTAAATACTGAAAGATCTAATAAATAACAACAATATATATATATATATATATATATATATATATATCTGTACGAATTGTGTCAAAAATCTAATCTCGTATTTTATACGTCAAAAAGTCAAGGAACAAAAAAAAATAGTAAACGTATGTTTAATTATTTTCATTCATTTATATTCGTTTCTTAAATTTTATTGAATTTCGAGTATATCGAATTTAAAATCATCTAATCATTCGAATTCATTGTAAGTGACTTTATTGCTACTTCTGCTTTTAATATAGCAAATTATATATTACGCATTGCAATTATAGTAGAAGACGTTAAACAATATGATATTTTTTATATTCAGGTAGCAATAATGTTAAATGTATTGTAATTAACATGTATTGTTAAATGGAGAGAGAGAGAGAGAGAGAGAGAGAGAGAGAGAAAATAACTAGTAAAAAGACAAAAGCGGAGCTCAACAAACAATCCACCTATCTAGAAGTATTCTAAGTGATGATCAAGCAAATGACACATATCCCGAGAACACCCGATTGGCATAGGAATTTAGAAAGGACGAAAACGAAGCTATCCGATCGTAGAAGGTTGGAAAGTGAGCCATGAACGTCGTTTATTTAAATACGTACGAGAGAGTATCAAAAACGAGTCCGCGTTTTTTGTCGTTTGATTTGCGTCTTCGCTCGTTCGACTCGAAAGTAATAACGCGAATAATTACGTAAACAAAAAAAAAAAAAGAAAAAAAATAAACAAAGAGAAAAGAAAAAGAAAAACAAAAAAGGCGCAAATTTCATTCCACATTGTCTAATAATTATCGTCTATGTGTTAGCCAAGTAAAAAATATTCCTGAAAGAAAGAGATTTTTTATAGAATAAAAACGTGAAAACATTCTTGTTCATACGACGATGATCGTAGTCAAAATGTCACCATTCGTTTTTCTGAATCTCCTATCTTTCTCGGCATAATTACTTATCATCATAAAGTGTCCTCCTCTGTTAGTACTTAATAATATACGGGTGATACCTATATACTTAAAAGAAAGACCGTCACGAATGTATGTACCGTGGCAAATCGATCTTTTATACTAATCATTGTCATACGCATAGGTACTAGATCGTTAAAGTATTCGAACATACTTTCTTAATATAATAACATTTTTTTTTCTTCTTTTTTTTTTTTTTTTTTTTTTTTTTTTTTTTTTTTAACGCACCGCAACAAATTTACTTTTTTTTTCTCTTTTTTTTTTTAAATAATGAATCCGTAGTAATACCACTGTGCAATATAAATAATTATCTCGTGATTATATAACATCGTACGACTATATATAAATCAATTATATAAATCTCTTATGTATTACCATGTAACACGATTATTCCACTTCTTATGATACTTTGTAATGACGTGCATCGAGAGTCGTCAAAATCATCGTTTATAAGATCTGATCGAGAGTTAAGGTGACTAAGTGTCAATGGCACGATATGTTAATAGAAAAAAGAGACATCATCATAGATTATTTTATTTATAATGTATAACGTGATAAAATCGATGATAGGGATCAATCGTAAAGAAAAAACTTACAAGAAGTTTTACATTTTTATGACTCTCTCTCTCTCTTTCTCTCTCTCTCTCTTCCTCTCTCTCTCTTTCTCTCTCTCTCCCTTTCTCTCTTGAAAGGACGTCAAACTTATAGAAAACAACCGGCCAAAAGGCCAAGACAGATCGGTGATCTTCGACAAGAAAAGAGTCAATGCGTTCAACGATGATGGGAATGAGAAGAAGGAGTAGGAAACCAAAGTAGAAGGAGAAGAAGGTTGAAGAGTAGAGGAGGGAATAGAGAGAGAAGACTAAGAGAAAGGAGAAGGGATAAAGGCGGGTGTAAAAGGTGCCGGTTGACGTCACTGGACAGGCTCGCTCGTTTCATTCGTCGTATGTACCTATTACATTCGCTTAGCAAAAGCGTTCGCAGTTTCGCGACGTTTCGTCGACGTCGTCGTCGTCGACGCGGCGAACGCGCGAGACCATTGTGTCTCGATTCGTTTCAAAACAAAATTCTACGATTCAAATTCGAAAATATACGTGAGAAAAAAAGAGAAAGAGAGAGAAAGAGAGAGAGAGAGAGAGGAGAGAGAGAGAGAGAGAGAGTAAAAGAGAAAGAGAGAGAGAGAGAGAGAAGGACTCAGTCTAAAAGATCGAGCGAATGGCGGGACATTTAAAATTTAAATTCACACGAGCGACATCTACGAGAAACGCCGGTTGATCGATCCACCACGTGTTCGCGTCTCTTATAAGAAATTCTAAATTTCTTCTCAATCGAGTGAGGATTTTTTGAAAAAAAAAAAAAAAAAAAAAAAAAAAAAAAAAAAAAAAAAACCCAAATAAATAAACAACTATAGAAGGATATAAAAAATTCTGAATAGGATGAAAACGATAAGTTGAAAAAATAGTGTGTGCTGTTCCTTTCTTGTTGGTGAATTTTATAACAGTGTTTGTGATCATCAATCGGTTAAGAGAAGACAGAAAGAAGATCGAGAGAAAGATAGAGAGAGAGAGAGAGAGAGAGAGAGAGAGAGAGAAAGAGAGAGAGAGAGAGAGAATCATCGTCATCGTCGTTGGTTTCGTGAGGGAATGCGCTAATTGATCGGCCGTCTACGTTGAAAGATCGACGTCATTTCCAGCGGAAAGACAATGAAAGCTGTGCGCAAAAGCGTGCGTCCGGACGGGACGATCGGTGATTAGTGACCGGTAAGAGGATGCGAATTTTCCAACATCCGATCGCGTGTCGACCTCGTTTCGGACGATATTCGATCTGTATGTCTTGTGTATAGGTGTATTCAAGTATTTTATGGATCGAGCTATGCATGAAAAAAAAGAGAAAAAAGAAAGACACGAAATACCACGTACCAGTAAAAATCAACGATTCAAGAAAACTTCGCTTTTTCTCTCGATCGCTTCGATCGTTTGAGAATGCGAACGACAATGCGTTATCTTTTTATTTTCAAATACATATAATACGCTCGCAAACGTTACCTAGAAATATCTTTCGAATATAAGTACAATACTTGTTCGAAGTATAGTAATAACAATAAGCTTCGAAGGCTTATCAGTATATTTTTTTTTCGTTTCTATATGTATTTGCATTCGAATCGAAAAAAGAAAACGTTATTATACGATCGTGGGAAAATAAAGAAAGAAAAAATATAAAGGAAAAAAAAAAACAAATAAAAAGCGTTACCTTACAAAATTTCTTTTTTACTCGGGAAGAACGTTTCAGGGACAAACGTTGGTTGACTGATGAGCACACGCCAATCAGAATGTGTGTACATACGTAAGACGACGTTAACCTGATCCAGCGTGACGCACACGTGCGCGATTATAACTATAGATAGTATTCATATCTATGATTGTACCACGTATCTACATGATATAGATAATGGAGTGTTATAAATTATTGTTTAATATTGTTGATGATTGTCTTACGATGATTAAGAATTAGACGAACAGTTTGAAATAAACAAAAAAA
The DNA here is from genome assembly GCF_912470025.1 of Vespa velutina. Lineage (NCBI taxonomy): Eukaryota > Metazoa > Arthropoda > Insecta > Hymenoptera > Vespidae > Vespa > Vespa velutina. The sequence goes on along the minus strand of NC_062197.1, from coordinate 5,528,892 downwards.
AAAAAAAAAAAAAAAAAAAAAAAAAAAAAAAAGAAAAAGAACACAAGTAGATAATGCACATATCTATAATACAAATTCTTCATACAAAAAAAAAAAGATAAAGAAAAAAAAATATAATAATATCATACGCCATGATAAAACATTTTGTTTAACTTTAATTAAATGTTTTTTTTTTTTTTTTACGTATTCAACGTAGATAAACGTTAATATGTATGTACTTGAAAACATATTTACATAGGTGAAATAAAGTGAACTTGAAGTGAGAGAAAGAAAGGAAAGGGACATTGGGAACACGTAACTATTAGAATTGCAAATGACGTTCCGATTTACATATAGAGAGTAAAAGCAGTAAAACGTGTAAAAGGGGGAAACGATACTCGTAAGAAAAGTGGGAAAATGGAATATTCATAAGTCGAAAACAATGAGAAGAATTTTGATAATAATATATTCATTGAAATTGATTAAATCACCGATCAATCAATATCATTTATTCAATATTTCTTTTTTTTTCTTTCTTTTTTTTTTTTTTTCTTTTTTTAGATTCTTATCGTTTTACCGTAAGAATACAAATGTTCTTTTTTTTCTACTCTTATTTGTTTAATGTAATATCTATTTTCTGTGACATTAGTCTTGCAATAATAAGTTATCTATACTTAGTCCAATACAAATACAGACGATTAAAAACAATTAAAAAATGTTATACATAGATTTGAAAAAGAGACAGTTAATAAAATACTAATTAGAAGAATAATTCGATTTGACACAGAGTTAAATTAATAATTTTTTTCTTATCGTTAAATGAGATTTTTATTAAATAAAAATTTATCAATGAAACACGATCTCTTTTTTTTCTACTTCTTCTTCTTCTTCTTTTTTTTTTTGCCCATTCTTGCTCGATGTTCCGTATTTCATTATAAAACTGCTTAATGTTTAATTTAATAGTAAATTTTTTACTACAAAATGATAAAGAAAAAAGAAAAGAAAAAGAAACTACATTCTTTTTTAAATTATTTCACATTTCATAATCAGAAATCTATTATCAATGGAAAAAGAATTTATCTTTAAGTTATTACTTAATCACGATCCTTGTTTTTCTCCGTAACGATGATGATAAACGACATATACATCCTTTTGTTGTTATATATATATATATTTTTTTTTTTTTCTTTTTTATATCTTTATCCTTATTGAAAAGTTACTTAAAAAAAATTGTTTCTGAAAAATATCGTTAAAATTCTCAACTAGACCTTTCCTTTCTTTTTTCTTTTTTTTTTTTCCCACGCATTATACACAACGATAAGAAGTTATCGTCGTCGTGCATTCAAACGCATTAGCTTGGCAACTGTGACAGAAGGAAAGTTTCAAGGTCCGTGTCGCTTTCGCACGTCGAGATTTATCTGAGAAGTCACGATGTGATCGCGCGAGAGAACACGACGCGTGGCCTCGTAAATGTATATGTGAGTTCGCTCGCGCGCGCGCACGTTATCCCCGCCATAAGAGGTAAACGCCATGGCATCCGTTGGCAACGAGATCTCATGCAACGGGCGCGAATCCGATACAGTTGCGAGTACGACGCGCTTACGTGCGTCCGTCGTCCCTTAAAAAGCCGAGAGAAAATCAGAACGTCGGGTAGAACCGATTCGAGTAATACTCTATTTCATCTCATAGATATCATATAGTCTATGTGTCTAGATTAAAATATAGATATTGTGGAATGATAAATATCATCTTAAGTGAGTCTAGAATGAGCTAAGTCCTCTGATTTTTTTTTTTCATTTTTTTTATTTATTTCTTTTTTTTTTTTTTTTTTACTGTATATTGGAGAAATTAGTGTGCCCGTTTGAAGCATAGGCAGAATTAGGAACAATATTAGAGGGGAGCGGGCTTTCTTTTTCTTTAAAAGCGATGAAGAATTTGTAAATTATTTTTTTAGTCCAAATTTAAAAAAAAAGAAAAAAACAGAAAAGGAAGAAGAAAAAGAACGATTAACTATAGATATACATTTGATAAATTCGCTTTGTTTTACATATAATATCATGAAAATTAACTTGATCTTAGAATAAGTTCCATTCGTTTGAAAATCTATTATTAAATTGTCAGTGTATTGTAAAAAAATTCAATTTTGATGATATTTACAGGGTTGATAAAAAAAAAAAAAAAAAAAAAAAAAAAACAACTAGTTTTACGAGACTTATAGGTACATTCATATTATTTTCTTTTTTTATTACCTCTTTTTTTCTTCCTTTTTTCTCATTTTGTATTCACTATCTTTGCTACAAATTCTTTCAGCAATTCGTTTTTTTGCTCTAAAATTTACGAGACTCGAATAATGTCTCGTAAAATGTTCGAGACATTTCACGGATTTAACTTTAAAAATCAATGAATAAGTTTTACGAGATAGTCGAAAAGAAAAGGAAAAAAAACCTGAGAAACTAAAGTTTTACGATAAATGATCGTTTATCAAAAAATATGTAAAGATTCCGGAAAAGCTTCTACCTTGGTTATAAATAGAAATGCTTTTTATCTCGGCGAAGGGATCTCTTTTTCTTCTATTCTTCTTTCTAATCCTCGGTGTGCTTTCATGCACGTGATTACGCGTATCAATGGATTCTGAGAAGAATGCTACGCGTAGCTATTGCAACGAGATATCTTTCGATATCTACTACGTCAATCGAATCATACGTTTTTCTTTTTCCTCCATTATTTTCTAATAAAATTAAAATGACATCGAGAGATGCCTGTTGACATTTAACGAAGATAAAATAAAAAAAAAGAAACTCCATAATTATAATTCTTTTCATAATCATAAATCTCTTGCGAATCTTTTTTTTCTTTTTATATTTAAACATATATATATATATATATATATATATATATATATATATATATAAAATGCACATTATTATATAGTTTAACTGTTCATCATTTTTTTAGCATGACAAAATCTCTCCCTTTCTTTTTCTCTCTCTCTCTCTCTTTTTCTCTCTTCTTTCTTTCTTTTTCTGAAATTAACGTCAACGAACTTTTAATCGATACAGAGTCGAAGGACGATAGGATAATCCAGCAAAAAGAAGAAGGGACAGTAGAAGCTGCCGAGAACGAGAAAGCAAATGCGATACGAACGAGTCGAAGCTATGGCGGATCACAAAACTATATCCTTACCTAACGATGATAGCGGCTCGACTATGCGTGGTGATTTCGATGAGCGTTCAAGACGCATTTTATACTGACGTTCGAAACGAAGGAAATAAAAAGGAGGTAGTGAAAGAAGAAGAAAAAAGTTCTCCTTTGGGAATTAAGCAACGAAATCATTGATCGTGTAAACCTGAGACGCGAAAGAAAGAAAAACATGTTGAATAGAAAAATTATCAAAAGTTTGAACGTAACGATGAAAGTGACGTCGTGAAAAAGAAAAAAAAAAAAAAAAAGAGAAAAAAAGGAAGAAAGAGAGAGAGAGAGAGAGAGAGAGAGAGAGAGAGATAGAAAGAGTGTGTGTGTGTGTGAGAGAGAGAGAGAGGGGGGAGAGAGAGAGAGAGAGTGAGAGAATGGAGGAACCACAAAAACTTTTTCGTTTACCGGGTACGATCGAAGAAGAGGAAGAAAGAGATCCGGAAGCACAAGCTCACGTAGCCACTGTAGGAGAAAATCCAACGAGACCAGAATCACCTTTGCTCGGCCAAAAAGGCACCGGCGGCACTTTATCAAGTCTACCGAGAAACGTCACGCTTGTCAGAGTCAGCACTCAAAGTAGCAGCATAGGTGGCGGCGTCGGTCGGCAAGATTCCACCAGGTATGTAAACATATAATTTTTTTTTTCCCTCTTTCGATACTTAAAAAATCATTTTCGATTAAAAAGATTATTTTCATTAGATCCGTTT
>NC_062197.1:5205014-5222514 GCF_912470025.1 Vespa velutina | reverse complement strand
AATTATTGTAGGTCGTAAAGAAAATTTTATTCATTAGCATATAACATAAATACATATCAGAACGATTAAGCGTTATAAAAAATTGTTATTAATATTTAGAAACAATATTGATATTGTAAAGGATTGCGAATAGAAATTCGTGATTTCTTCTGTAGCAGTGAAAATGATCGACTAACATATGGCCGATGAAATCCTACGTAACAAATTGGCACGTGGTTAGAGTCACGTGGTATGAGCTCTCTCGATCATTCTCGAATGACTTAATAGTAAATCTACATCGTTTTGAAAGAATATATCTAAAGTATTGAAAGAGATTTGAAATTTTCTTGATTCATATTTTTTTTTACCATTGACGTGTACATCTAATAATATATACAGTGCATACATGCATACATGTACAAACATACACATATATGTATATATACATACGTATACGCATACACACGTATGTATGTACTTACACACACACACAAACACCTATGTACATATTTGTTTCTATCGCAAATATTTGAAGATTCGTAGAATGTGACGAGTTTTTATTTACGATTCTTATTTGTAACCAAACGAACGAGCCGATGTTTTTCTTTGGTAGAAATTTAAATTCTAAGTAGAAAATCGTATAACGTAAATGTTATATACGACCTCAGTTGTATTTCATTGGTTGTCTTTTGAATTTTCGTTATGCCAGTCTTTCTATTCTATATTCTTTTTACCATTCCAGTCACAGTCCGAATTCGAGGGTCGTGCGTTCAACGACATTCAAAAGTCAATGAAACGCATGAGCTAAGGTGGTACGTTGAGTATCGTGACATGATTTTGCTATATTTATACGCTCGTTAATTTTATCGATCCTTATATATATATATATATATATTTTTTTTTTTTTTCTGTTCTTTTTTCTTCTTTTTTTTTTTTATGTCAGTCCTTTCGAGCTTCAGGATCTTGCAACGAAAACAAGATCTTTTTGTACTTTTTTCTCATTTTTTGTTTCTTACTAATTTATGCAGATATATACATTTACGAGTAATAATCATGTGTATGCTTTTTTTCTTTTTGTTACATTATTACTTTTAACCTTGTACCATTCGTTATTTTATTATACGTATATTGCATTTATCCATCGATTATCATTGAAATTTCTATGAAGGTTTAAATAGATTTATTAAAAAATATTAATGAAAATATTTTTAAATTACATTTTCAAATATTTCAATTAACATTAATCAAGATCTTATACAGTTATATAATAAGGCGTGATTCGTGTTACAATTATTTTTGAAATTTCGTAAAATTTGTCGTTCACATTGAAACGAAAGTGAACGCATTTGTAAGTTACTTTGCAGTCAATCGAGACTCGCCGCGAGGTAGTTTATATTTTATGTTAGACGGATAGTGTAGTAATCTCGAAGTCAAGGTAAAGCAAACATTTAGGGATACTTGGAATGCATCACTTGTATTCGAAGAAACGAACGAAAGGCATATTATTCGATTAAAAGAAGTGACCCCAATGTATTAATGCTGTTTTTTTTTATCTTTTTCTTTTTTCTTTCTTTTTTTTTTTTTTTGTAAATACATTATTTAACAACCTTTGGCAACAACTAGTTAATAATTTTAATTAACATGAAATGATTAATGTTATGTTTTCTCTGTTATGAATTAATGATAATAAGTTATTAAATTTTCTCGAATTTATTATGAAATAAAAATGAAAGATCGTTCGGCCTATATATATATATATATATATATATATATATATATATATATATATATATATATATTTTTTTTTTTTATTCGTTGTTAATATTAAATGTAAATGAAACGTTTCATTTAATATAACAGAATCATCGCATTTATCGGGAAAGGTAGGCCGGGGTAAAGCGTTTATGAGAATGCAAAGTAATACGTGTCAAGTCTAACGAGGCGCGTCGGGTCTCGTCTCGTCTCGTCTTGTTGCGGAATGCAGAAAGTTGAGAGAGAGAAAGAGAGAAAGAGAGAGGGTTGGAGAAAAAACGAAGAGGAGAGATAAAAAAAAAAGTCAATGTAGCACAAAGATCGACACAAGAGTTCACAAAAGAGAACGGAATGTTATAAAAAAAATTTGTTCCCTTTTTTTCTCGTTAATTCATATACACGGACACCCACTTGTACGTCCACACACGAATATTCATTTATTCATTGAAACGTAGAAAATATGAAATTGTAGATAACTTCGATTCCGATATTAGTCGAATGCTTAAGTATTAAAGCTTCGATATAATCATATATTGTTTATAAACATCATATATTGTTTATAAAAATCATTATATTGTTTATAAACTTTTGAACGCGTCAATGTTACATTATCACTATTATTATTATTATTGTTATTATTATTATTATTATTATTATTATTATTATTATTATTATTATTATTATTATTATTATTATTATTAGAAATGTTTCCTTATTTTGTTATTTTTGCTGTTGTTGGTCTCTCTCTTTTCTTTTTTGCTTCTTTTCTTTTTTATTTATCTTTTTTATTTTTTTCAACGATATAAATGCAAATGTATCTCTATGCATTTTGTTTTTTCTTCCTCTGACAAATATACATATGAATCCTATATTCCGCTGACCAATTAATTGCATAAACTCAAATTTATCGAAATTATGACATGCGAGGTTTTTCCTTACAGCCACAGATACGTATATACATACATATCTACATATATCTCTATATATATGTAAAGAGACCGTTCCAATCGAGAGAACAACCTCGAGGAGTCGACGAGACGTATCGATTTCAGAAATGTCACGAAAAAAATCACTGACCGCGTCCTGTCCGAGCTGACAACATAGATACATACTTTCACGATTTCAGTATCGCTCGTAGTATATTAAGAAAAAGAGATAGAAAGATATAGATAGATCGATAAATGGATAGATAAATTGAGACGGACGGACTGACAGACGGATAGACAGATAGACAGACAAACAGACAGACAGACATACAGACATACATACAGAGAGGGAGAAATAGAACCGAAAAAAAGTCTTTCGCTTCTGCTACGTTGCGTTTGCACTCGATTCCAAATGGACATCCGACTTTCTCACGATCGAGTTGCCTTCCCGTGGGAAGATCGATTCGTGCGAATCGCGAGCGCGCGCTCGCGCTCTCTTTCTCTCTCTCGGATATTTTCCTTTCCTTTCCTCTTCGACGAATCCGGGGATGTATTTTACTCGATCGTACTCGACTTCTTCGTTACATCGTCTTATAACGGGTTTTACACGAACGCTTATACAAACGGGATGTCGATCGTTCACGGAGAACCGTTTTTGGAAGTGTAACGTTAGAGTATCGATTGTGTCATTTTCTCTCTCTCTCTCTCTCTCTCTCTCTCTCTCTCTCTCTCTTTCTTCTTTTCCTCTCACTACTATCTTGTATTATAAACGCGTTACCGTGAGGCGTGAACCACGAAAACGTGAATCACCCTGTCGTGCTCACTTCAGTTTTTCTTTTATTTATTTTTTTCTTTTTTGTCACACACACTTATCACCGTACAATGCATGAAACTATTGTTCAAATGGGATTTAAAATTTTTGTTTAATTAACTACTATTGAAAATAATACACACATACACAGAGGGAGAGAAAGAGAGAGAGAGAGAGAGAGGGAGAGAGAGAGAGAGGAAAAGAAAGAGAAAGAGTTAATATCCTTGTTATGTCTATAGAGACATCCTTTGTTTCATGCTTGCTACTATCACGCGTGATTGAAAATCGAACCGGTTTGATCGTGTCAGGACTGATTGTGAGAGGTGTCGTGTTTGACGTCAAAGGGAACGATTTTCATGACAGGCATGTTAGCATGTACAAGCATAGTCCACGAAAACATTATTCACGATCGAAATTGTTCACGTCTCGTAGAAACGTTCATTCATTCTATGCTAAACGATATCCGATGAAATTATTGATTCCCGATTATTTCATTTAACGCGAGTTAATCGAATAATTAATAACTCTTTACGTACGTCCATGTTATTGTCATTAATTTTACGAATGAATAATAATGGGAATAAATTGTTTAAATTAGTGCGTATCTTAAAGTAATAGAAATTTTCGTATGAAAATAATTCCCTTTTTATTTTTATTTAGTTTAAAACGATCCATGGATTAAAGGGAGGGTGGGTGGTGAGGGAAGGGATCGTTAAATCATAAAACTTTCAGAATGTTATTGTTTCGTTTTGAAACAATACGTCGGTTGGTTTATACATGATCGATCATTTATTTCTTCGATGGAATAATAACGCAATCGGTTTCTATATATTTCATAGAGATTATTAGAGCATATCGGAAATACTTCGAAGAACGTTTAGATTTTAAAATAGGGAAACGGTCGTTGTTAAGGCGTTTTAAATTTGATCGTAAGAATTGGCAAATTCATGTTGTTTCGTAACGGATTCTGGAAAGTTGATTAGAGAGAGAGAGAGAGAGAGAGAGAGAGAGATTTAGAGAGAGAAAGAGAGAAAAAAAACGAGTTTCATTTACCGTATCGTGTACGATATGTATTTCACTTCGTCTCGTATAATATAATATCATAATAATTATTACATCGGCGAGTTCGAGTCTAAACTTACGTGATCGAACGATTATACTCGAATGGTTACCGATAACGTTTCTAACATACATTTCCACGATAGTTTCATTCTCATTCGAATAAGTTAAGTTCAAGCTTACTGATTTGACCAGTGTGAACCGATTAACTCTTTCGACGAATACGACCTTGTCTTTTATAATTTCACTTATTCTCTCTTCTTATTCTTATTCTTATTCTTCTTGCGAAGACTAGCATGTATTTGTGTGGAAATACACGACGAACGTCAAGGTTATTCCGATTTGTCTTTGTCGAGAACAGGACGGACAATAGCAATTTTAGTAGAATCGAATTACGCGAATAAATTATTTATCTTTTAATGTCAATGACGTTGCAATTCATATATATATATGTGTATGATATGTTTCACATATATATATGTATGATATGTTTTATTTTGAAAGAGAAAATGAAGAATTGAAAGAAAAGCATAAAGGCTATTAAAGATTTTCTTTATATTAGAGTCTAATTTATGTCAAATTTAATTTATGTTAAAAAGTTGAATCTTTCGAAAAATTTTGAAGAATAGAGAGAAAAAAAAGAAATGAAAAACTTATCATTGATAACACAGAGTTCACTTCTCCGTTAAAATTTATCTGAAACTCTTGGAATGCTACGCTTAAAATGGCGTATACGTGATTAGAACACCCGCTAATTCGAAATGTTCGACCGAATTTCTTTAATAAGTAGATAATCCTTAAGACTCATTCGTTAAGCATAGTGGGTTTATCGTGAATCATTGAAAACACCCACTCAAAGATCAAAGAATCGTACGAACTATCTTTTATTCCGAAGGATATTATTTCTTTGTCTCTTGTATAATAAATTCGTTAAATCGTTTTGACCGTAGGTTTCACGCCTTCGTTCGGTAAGATATAAATATATATATATATATATATATATATATATATATATATATACAGAGAGAGAGAGAGAGAGAGAGAGAGAGAGAGAGAGAGAGAGAGAGAGAGGGAGAGAGAGAGAGAGAGAGAGAGAGAGAGATATATAGATATAGATAGATATTAGATTCTTTCGTTTGAAAATGAACGTAGGAAAATGGTATGAACGGGGATTGAGCTCAAGGTCGAACGAATGGCGAGGGTTACATTATACTCGTGAGCGAACAATTAACATGACACTCTTAATTCTCATTTCTTAATACTCCCTTTAATTCGATTTACGTTTGGGATTTAAAGAATATTGTTTTTAATTTTGAGAATCACTGGTTAAAAATAATCATCGTGCGTTTACTTAATAACTGAAAGCCGAGAATAATTTCGTAAAGTAAACGTGAAAGTTCGGAAGAAATATCTTCCCCAAGAGATGTATACGGGTACAAAAAGAGGAGATGCAACCCGACGTTAAGGATCTAATCTTCATTTTCCCTTCTATTCTCGTCCTTGTGAGAATAATTTACGTTCCTCCAAATCTAGTTCTTCTCTTGTCTCGGTCTTGTCTCGGTCGTTGACTCGATGATTCCTCCTCCCCCTCCCCCTCCTCCTCCTCCTCCTCCTCCTCCTCCTCCTCCTCCTCCTCCTCCTCCTTCAACTACGACTACGACGACTCCAACTCGTCTTATGGTTGATTTTACGTTAGCAATGTTATAGTTTAAATTAATCATTGTCTCGCAAGTTTTTTTTTTACCCTTAGCTTGTCTCCATTCGAATGATTCTCTCTATATTTTAGAATTATATTCTATCGATTCCATTTGAAATAGATTTCAACGGTAATAAGGTGGTAACTTCGAGATTTATTCGTGGCATACATAATAGTGAATAATTTAGAAAGTCGATTTTCAAAGAAGGGTTATAACGGAGAAATAATATAACGTTCAACCAGGAATACAGAGAAGATCACGACTAAGACGATGATGATGAGAATGATGGGGTCAACGTACGGTACGTTGCCTAAGGCTCAAATATTTATCGTAGTCCAGCCGGAGTTCGTGGACCACAAGAGGAGTGACGAGAGGGAGGGGAATAGAGAGAGAGAGGAGAGGAGGAGGGAAGGGTAAAGAGGGCCCAGATATAGAAACGCGATTCTCGCGCGTAGCCGCGTATACGCGCTCTTTTCATGCGAAAGCGAAGGATCTTGGAAAAACGATTAATGTAAGACCCAAGACACAATTATCCGCGTCCGACGCACATTTGCGGTTTTAAAAAAGATACCCGACCGTCGGCACATGTCGTAAAATCCATTCAGGGGTGCTCAAACTCGCAATTTCATTCTGCAATTTTCTTCTTCTTTTTTCTTGTTTCTTTTCTTCCTTCTTGTTCCTTTTTTTCCTTCCTTCTCTACCTCTTTTTCTTTTTCTTTTTTTCTTTTTTTCTTTTTCCTTTTTCCTTCTTTTTTTCTCCCTTTTTTGTTTTTTCTTTTTTGCTTTAAACAAAATCGGTCGGTGAATCGTTTACTTATTTCAATGTATTATTTATTAAAAACGATTAGATCTAAGCCTTTTTATTATTTATTTATTTATTTCCTTTTTTTTTCTCTTTAATAAACAATCGGTGAATCATTTACTGCGAAAAACGGGGAATACCTTATTTAGCATGGTGTTTAATTATATTCACAATTATACTTATCGTAACTCGTTATCGCTCACTTTGTCCTGCCCTTGAATTCTTTTCTTATCTCGAGTCGGCTTTTTTTCTTCAACGAGGAGGTGCAATGTTACGAGTAGTGACGTAAAGAGTAATCGATTCTAGCGTCGAATTACGTCACATTAGCGCACGTCACAGGTTTAAAGCTCTTAGAGTCTCTTTGTTAGTTATTTACATCTATGCATATATATATATATTTTTTTTTTAGAATATTTTCTCATAAAGCTTTGAATAAATCGAAAGATCGTACAACCCTTTGTACATCCAGATGACTTTCTCTCTTTCTCTCTCTCTCTCTCTCTCTTTGTATATATATATATATATATATATATATATATATATATATCCGTATTTACGTAAATCTCTACGTATACAAGCGTCATTTAAACAAGGATGAAAACATTTGCGCAGTCGTTTTCGATGAGATCGCGTAGATATCGATTAGCGTTATTTTAATGATTTATTTCAATGTATTTGCAAAAACGATCAGATTCAAACCGCATTTGTTCGTTTATTTATTCATTTATTTTTTTTTATTCTTTTTCTTTCTTTTTTTTTTTTTTTTTATGATTATCATATAATGTCAAAACATTTGATTTTTAATGGGAAAACTTTGTACATAAAAATTGCATAATAGTTTTGTTATGTTCATTGTATTTTCTAATTTTTTTCTCTCCCTCCCTCATCTTTTCTTTTTCTTTCGCGAAATAAATACTTTCGAAGTTAATTACAGTGGAAAAATCAAATCAGATCGTTGGACATGTAATAATATCGAAGGGATATTTCAGACAGACAGAAAGAAAGAGAAAGAGAAAGAGAAAGAGAGAGAGAGAGAGAGAGAGAGAGAGAGAGAGAGAGAGAGAGAGAGAATATTTTCTCGGAAAGCTTTGAATAGACCAAAAGATCGTAGAACCCTTCGTACATCGAGACGACTTCTGTTCTCTCGAGTACGAAGGGATGGGTCGAGTTCGATGACTCAACGTTTTTATCGGGAGGGTAAATGCGAGGGTAAATTGTCGTCTAGTCTGGTCGGTCGTTCAGACGAGACAAATATTTCGTTGAATTAATTTACGATTTCTTATTGCATTAAATAAAAATATGCGTATTACTTTTATATTATATTATATTATTTATTTATATGGAGAACATTTTTGATGATTAGCAAAAGAGTGAGAAAGAGAGAGAGAGAGAGAGAGAGAGAGAGAGAGAGAGAGAGAGAGAGAGAGAGAGAGAGAAAGAGAGAAAAAACGTAAGTAGATGAGTTCATTCATTTTTTTGTTCTTTTTCTTTTTATTTTTTTCTTTCTTTTTTTTTCTTTTTTTTTTTTTTTTTTTCCTTTGTTGCAACATACTGTAAAATTAATGTAGAATGTAAGAATTAATGTAAAATGCAAATTAGATGCGGTTAATATATTACGAGAGGTAGTCGGGGAAAATACGGAAAAACAAACGCGCTAGGTATGGCAGACCAAATGGAAAATGAAATAAAAATGCGAAAGATAAGACGATAGTTATTGGTGACTCATGTTATTTGACAAAGAAACATCGTTTATGCTTTTTTTTTTCTCTCTCTCTTTCCTCTTTTTTCTTCTTTCCTTACTTTTTTCTTTTTTTTCTCTCTCTCTCTCTCTCTCTCTCTCTCTCTCTTTCCTCTTTCCTCTTTCCTTAGTTTCTTTTTTTTCTTTTTTTTTCTTTTTTTTATGGTTTCAATGGCATAGATCAATAGATGATTCTCAATGGGACGGGAAAAAGGTAAAAATTGTGATTTCAGATCTTCGTAAAATCGAAAAAAAAAAAAAAAATGAAATCTTCAAAGTATCCATTAAACCAGTTGAATATCGTTATTTCACTATATTTCATTTCTATAATAGAATTTCGATATGTTTGCGAGAAGAGGTGAGGGGGGGGTGGAGGAAGGGAGAATTTAATTATCTACTTGTGCAACGTTGTTCGAACAATTTCATTGTAGAAAAATTATCATCTCCGAGAAAAGCAACGGCAAATTACGACATTAGTTTTAATTATTACATAATATTACATTGTTTAATTTTGATTTTGTTTTTTCTAACACAAAATCAAAAATTACACTAAATATCATAGAATAATACATAGATCTTTTGTTGCGTAATCGTGGATTATTCAATATCATATGTCATATTTTCCTATAATCATTGACGCAAACATTTCTTATCGGATTGTTTACGTACATTTATATATATATTATATATATATTATATATATATATATATATATATATATATATATATATAAATGTACGTATATATATATATATTCGTTTAGGAGAAGAAAATATCGTTTTAGGATTTTTCAAGCGGCGTATTTCGTTTCTCGTTTATATCACATTGGATTTATGAATGAATCAAATCGATGAAATGTGTAGCGTATACTATTATCGCATAACTCCAGAACGAGCGAGATAAGAAAATTCATGAAGAATTTTAATGCGTGCGTTCGCGTTCTCTCGACTTTACCGATAGAGCGGAAAACGATAAAATGCCTCGGTAAAATCGAACATTGATGTTACCGACGTCGTTGCAATGCAGTGCCGTATATAGTTAAACGATTAAAAGTTACTAAGGTTTGGTGTTCTTTCATAATTGGAAACGAAACATTGTATACCAATAGCATGTCTAATTTATATTAATCGTTATAAATGCAATAGGATCGTCGTAAGAAATTAGTAAATTGTATTGTGGATTCGGTTATATTAAATCAATATGTTAAAGGTTATAATTAGTTTTAATCGTGAAAATAAAAATAAGAAGGAGAATACATTCTTAATGTTTCGAAATAAATTTTTTTTTTTTTTTTTTTTTTTTTTGAGAAATAAAGGGAAGTAAAAGTAAAATGAATAAAAGAATTCGTTGTGTAGAGCAGCAAACAATGATCCGTAGCAATAGAAAAGCATGTGGTCGGTGTCTGAACACGTTTCGATCGGCTCATATTTATGAGACTCAACTTCGATTCGACTCGGCTTTATTCGGGCCGGTTCGGTTCGGTTCGTTTTGACTCCCTCCAGCGTCGAGATCTCTCGTCAGCCGGCGGCGTCAGTCGTTGCCGTGACATCGCGTCGTGTACTTTATCATTGTTTGTTCTCAACGGACGATCGAATAATCATCACGCGTTTCATCCGATAGGATCTCGCTATTTTTTATATTATATTTTCGTACCATCGACGTTTACGTAAACTCGTTGTTTAAAAAAGATTCAAGTGAATTTTAAGTGAATACGTTCGTTATAGAAGGAATTTGACCGACGCCAACTTCGCGTCTCTTTTTCGATCTTTCTTTACTTCTCTCTCTCTCTTTCTCACAACACACACACACATATATATATATATATACATATATATATATACATTCTCCTTAGACAAGAGGGAGAGAGAAAAGAGAGTCCGAGGATCGGATTGTAAAAGGTAGAAAACCGGTTAACATCTGGCGATCGTTTCTTCGATGGAGATCTACAAGTATTGAAACTGACGAATCTTTGTTTGCCTTTAATTCGTTTATTTATTTATTTATTTATTTATCTATCTATTTTCTTCTTTGTAATTTCAAAGATGAAATTTTGAACGATCCCCAAAGAAAATTTTGAAGAGAAATATACATTCGAAATACGTTTTCATCGTTTCACAGTACGAAAAGATTTGAGATAGATATACGTACCGTTGTTCGAGATATTGTTTAGATTTTTCTGTAACGGTAAGAACGATCCTTCTTCCCTTCCTTTTGAATATGTCCTTTCTTATCGAACTTTTATTGTATGTATTGTATGTACGTATGTATATATACGATTATTCGAGCGATACGCGATATAATACGACTTACGTGTTATTAGATTTTCACAGTATAAATAGGATTTGAATTAGGATTAAAGAGTCGGGTCATCGATAGATAAGACTTTTCAAGTGGAACGGACTGATCTTTACGTATTTCGCGTTATCAGACATATAATTTTGTCAAATTAATAATATTTCAATGTTACGAATTATATATTCAATTTGGATCGATTATTTTTGACATTATTATTGTTCAATGAAAAATAATTCGATTGAATAATTTAATTAATTAATAAATTTACAAGAAGATTAATTGATAGGGGAGGACAAAAAAAAATCTTTAGTCAAACGTAATATATGATATATAATTATTTAGAAAATTTTTTCAATAATATTACGTGTTGTCTCTACATTTACGTATATACGTATTTACGTTCTTTGACACGTGTGCCCCGAAGCGGTCAGACTCACTCTAATATCTCGCTGCAATGTAACGCTGTACGAGACACGGGCGCACGTGTTTTCGTAAAACGTATCATTATTTTTTACGAATATCTGTGATAAAAAAAAAAAAAAAAAAAGAATCTTATTAATACACATGACAATGATATAAGATTTAGTCTTAAACAATATTTCGTTCGATCATTGCTTACATTTTTATTATTTATATATTTTATATATATATATATATATATATATATATATATATATACGTATATATCGTACGATTAAATAAATTATTTTATTATTAGATTAAATTGATTAATTTTGAATGATTGTAGTTTCACATCGTTATTCTATATATTTTTATTACTTCAAAGTATTTAAGAATTAGATAATCGATATGAATAATGAATATCAATGAATTAAAACGATGGTTCGATGATTCGATGATTCGATGATTTCAAACGTTTCTACGATGTTCTTCTCTAATTAATTAATTCGTACGATTTATAATCATTATGAGGAAAAAAAAAAAAAAAAAAAAAAAAACAAAAACTTTTCGTATAAGACATTTCTTATTAACATATTTCAAATGTTTACTTTGTACAAGTTTATCTTTCGAACGTTCATTCTTTTTAATTGTTTGAAAATAATTCGAAGCTTTTTTTTTTTGAAACTGCAATAATTTTTATTATCGTAAAGATAATAAAAATTTTTTAATTCTCTGTTAACGTACGAAATACATTTTTTTTCCTAGAAATCTTTCTTATTAGTTTTGCAATAAATAATAAAAAAAATCTCACTTCGTTCATTCAAGTTTCTTTTCTTTTCTCTCTTTTTTTTTCTCCGAGAAAATTAAAGTAAAAAGAAGAAGAAAAGAAGAAAAAAAAAAAAAAAAAAAAAGGAAAAAGAAAAGTCTTCGTAACAGTAGATTCATTTTATTGGAATGTATTTATTTTAACGCGTTTTCTAATCCGTTAAACGATTTGCGAGATTACTTATTATACGTTTGGATGTGTATGTGTATATATATATATATATATGTATATGATAAATGTGTAAGTAGAATTGTCAAAGAGAAAAAGTTGAACAAGATCGTCGAACAAGGCCTTAGCCTATTTATCTACTAGAACAGTTTACGGATCATTAGTTGGATTGACTAGCGTCGTCGTCGTACACCTTGTGATTTTGATTGCTTCTTCTAAACTAATTCACTTTCGAGAAGGTGGAAAGGGTGGTTAAGGGGTTTTGGGGTGTGGGGTGGAAGGAAAGAGGCACCTGTGGTGATACGAACATAAATAAAACAAGGACGAACGTTCGACGTGGAGTTTGCAACATTTCTTTTTTCTTTTTTCTTTTTTTTTCTCTTCCTTCTTCTTTTTATTATTTTTTTTTTTTCCCCTATACATACACATAGATCTCATCTGGAAACATAGTTCACATTAACGTAATATCGTTAACAACGTATAGTTCGCGTATAGATTAGAAAACTTAGTCGAGCAAGGCATGTTTAGTACGTCGACAATACGTTAGCACTTAATTGATATGATACTACTTAGAATAACTTTGAGACTAGATCCAAGGTGAGTCTGGTATGTTGCCAGGATGGGATCATGAGTTTTCAATAATATCGGAGGGATCTAACAAAAATGATGAAATATATATACATATATGTATGTATGTATGTATATATGTATGTATGTATATATATATATATATATATGTTTATCGAATTAGAAAAAGAAAGATGGTTCAGATTGGACGAAATACTTATGAACGAACATTGTACGTACATACATACATACATACATACGTACGTACCTATTTGTATTTATCGTAAAAAAGAGAAAAAAAGAAAATACGCACGAATAATTCGATTAAATCTGATTAAGGACACGACAAAGAATCTTTTAGTCGTGATGTTCGATAGTCCCACACAGTCTTGGATGGATTCCATATTTTCAGATTTATTTCTTTTGGTGCATCCTATTTAGGATTATTCAAGTGTAAGTAGGGTATTTCGACGAATATCGAGGTATAGATTTTATAAAATGTAACGTTCGATTTGTAAACGTCTAGTTCGAAATAAAAAAAAAAAATAGTAATATCGAATCGATCGAATTTACAGACCACAGGGTGATGGGTGATAAGGGATGAGGGTGATGAAATCGTAGAAACGTATCACGGTGAAATCTAAGAATATCTGACGAACGAAATAGTCCTGTTTTGTAAATCAGTCGAGATTCAGAGAATTTGAAGGAAATACCTGGAGATTCTCCTCAAGGTTGGAATATTTTTCTCAACCAGTATGCTAATAACAAACTAAAAGATTTCTTTTTTATCTCTCTCTCTCTCTCTCTCTCTCTCTCTCTCTCTCTCTCTCTTTTCCTTTTTATTTATTTATTTTCTTTTTTTCAAGTAAATCTGCACGAAGCTCATGGCAAGAGTTTGTTCGAAGGATATCCTTTGTTTCTAAGGATATCCTTTCCTCGAATTCTTATTTTTTTTTTAAGTTTGTTTCAAAAACGTTGTAAAATCTTACCTTTGGATTGTTTCCAAGAAATATATGAATGTATTAAGTAAAAGAGAATAGAAGAAATTTTCGTAATTCTTTCGTTCGTTGTCCTATGTTCAATTCATTCGAACAATTTCCATTTTATTTTTCAATGTAACTTTTTCAATCCACAGTTTGTTGTTGTTGTCGGAACAAAATATTTACGTGGAATAAAATGAAAATAATCCAGATGAAAACGGAAAAGTATAAATATTTTTTTGTAAAGAAGGAAAAAAAAGAAAAAGAAAAAAAAAAAAAAAAAGAAAAAAAGACAAAGAAAATAGAGAATAAATAAAAGGATTGTACTAACTTGATGAAAGAAATAACATGATAAGATGAATAGGTAGAATGTTTTGATTAATCTGTCAGCGAATGTCAACGAAGCATAATTCTCATTACGACGACATAAACGAACACAAATACAAATACAAATACAAATAAAAACACAAGCCTATAAGAACACGAAAGATTATGGTACGCTCGAAGAAAGTCGCTTGTGTATATGACGACGAATGAGTGAGAAATGTTAGGGAGGAGGTGAGGGACGGATAAAAACACAGAGGGGGTTGCCATTAGACGACAGACTCTCGGGAGAGAAACGCTTTCGTGCAAATCTCGCGGACTTCTCTCTGCCCTCGTTTCTTTCCAGGGAAAATTATTTCTTTCGCGCAGCGTACCAGATTGCGAAATTTTTTCGCTCTTTTTTTCGACCTGCAACACGTTCTAAATTCTTTTTTTCTTTCCTTATATTTTTCTTTTCTTTCTTTCTTTCTTTCTTTTTTTTTTTTTTTTTTTTTTTTTTTTTTTGGTCGTCTCCTCTTCGCCAGCCTTCTTTATCTTCGAGATGCATAAGTGAGAAAGTACGTTATTTTAAAGAAAAAAAATGAAGATGAAGATTGATGACAATTAGGGATCAAATGATAAGAAAGTCGTATATATATATTATTTTTTTAATGAATATAAATTAGATAATACGAAAAAATTGTATGCATATGTATATATATATTTTTTTTTTTTCTTTTTTTTTTTTTTGTATAAATATAAATCTTGGTCAAATGATTTTCACGGAGAGGAAATTATTTTAATCGTTTTTTTCTTTTTTTTAGTTAGTCTGTTTGCTTTATATATATATAACTAAATATATATAACTAAATATATATATATATATATATATATATAAACATATTGGTAGCACTTCTTGGCGTTCGGTGACCGGGTAAAGTACAATACAATTATCATCGTATAAGGAAATGTTAGTCACTCTTTGGCGTCATATTTATCGTTAATTTTTAATGAAATTAATACACGTCAGAATACCGTTGACAGGATGTTGCATCGTTATGTATTTACACATACACACACACATGTATATATATATATATATATATCGAATCTATCCTATAACTATAACTATATATATATATACGTTTAAATATAAATGCGTACTCTTATCATGAAGATAATATTTTTCCCATAGAGTGATTAAATGTTAAAGAAGAGATTTTCTATGAGAATCTTTCAATAATTAAGATTAGATAATTAGAAACTTACCTGGAATACACGTAATTTTCTTTTTTCTTTGTTTTTCCTTTTATTAAAATTTTTATATTTAATTTATCAGACTGACGCAATAAAATGAAATTATATTAGATTTACTTTTAAGAAATATTTTAAAATATCAATTTAACAAATAGGAATAGGCTTCGAAATTGTTCCTTTTTAAAAATACGCCTATACGAGAATTCGATTGAAAAAAATAGCTCGTTGCAATTTTTTTTTTTTTTTTTTTTTTTTTTTTTTTTTTTTTTTTTTTTTTATCGTAAATAACATGCAAGCTCGTCGTGTCGTTTTAATTAATATCGGTCGTTCTCATCACCGAGACGAAATTTAATTGCAGGGGTTCGTTAAAGTCCGCCGTATATATAGTGTGCTCGATATTTACATGCTTCTGTGTCTCTCTTTCTTTCTTTCTCTCTCTCTCTTTCTCTCTCTTTCTCTCTTGTGACAAGTCGTGACAGGCTATTCGAGTTTTATCGAAACGAGGCGTCGACGGACACCGACACTTTTATCGTTGAGAACTTTTGTTCGATCTTTTTGCGTTTTATCCTATCGTACGCGTTCCCTCCTATTTTCGTTTCTTACATTCTTTCACATCTATTTTACACGTTTCTTTTCTTTTCTTTTCTTTTCTTTTCTTTTTTTTCTCCTTATATCCCTTATTTTCAGAAGCAATCTTATCTTTTTAGGTGACATGATTTTATAGAATACTGATTTCGTTTCTTTGTATAAAGTTTTTCCTTTAATTTTATTTAATTAATTTATTTTCATTATATTTTATTATTAATTTTATATTAATTTTATATTAATTTTTTTACTTTGATTTTATTATTAATAATTTTATTAAAGTTATCCTCTTTCTGTCTATCTCTCTCTCTCTCTCTCTCTCTCTCTCTCTCTCTCTCTCTCTCTCTCTCTCTCTCTCTCTTTCTCTTTCTCTCTCGTATCGATATCTAATTCTCTGGAAGGGAAAACAAAAAAGAAGAAGAAGAAAAAAAAAGAGAGGAATAAAGAAAAGAAAAAATATATTTAATTAATGATATATCGATTATTATTATCATTAACAAGTTGTCCCCATTTAAAACAGATAGTCAGTCGATCCGAATGTTACATATTTATCGATATATATATATATATATATATGTATATATAAATTTCATATATACGTATATTTAATTTCTTTATCTTTACATGACGTATTTTCAATGATAAATCAAACTAAAAATGATCTTTTGCTAAATTATCGAAATGGAAGGAGAAGTAAATTTCACGGATTGATTTTCATACATTTAAATGTTGTTTATTCGTGCGATACAAATGAATGTCAAATTCGATACGAACGAATCGATTCGATACGAATATCAATGATTTTTATTTATTTAAGAATAATTTAATGTAGATATTAAATATGAGACGATTATTGCACTCGTTCTTTTTATTTCTTTGTTCTTTTTTCTTTTTTTTTCTTTTTTCCACGAGAATAAAAGTATTAAAAGTCTTATATGAATTAATTATGTCGATCATTTCTTGGCGAAAAAAATCTTCATTCCCTAAGTTGAGAATGAAAATGAAATTAATTAATGAGAAAAAACACACGAAGAAAATCACCATCGTCAATTGAAAGTTACGACCTTCTGATATTAATTAATCGACTACTTATCGAAAATCGATATCGTAACGGGAATATCGTTTTCATTAACCCCTTCATGTTCCATCCTACGTACAATCCGTTCGTACGCATCTGAATTTATCTCGTTGGCAACGAGACTATATATATACACACACACACACATATATGTATATAGAAGGTTCAATTTAATTAAAAATATCGATTTCTCGAATGTAGATTTCGATTGTTACGAAAAAAATGTTAATTAGTAAATATTATTATTCTTGACGTTGTTACATCGTTTAATATAT
>NC_062197.1:5178509-5204814 GCF_912470025.1 Vespa velutina | reverse complement strand
GCGACGACTTTGTCACAAGAATTTTTCTTTCTCTACTTCTTTTTCTTTATTCGTCATTTTTCACTTATTTCACATATTAATTCTTCCATATACGAGTCATACGAAGTAAATCCTTTTGTTTGTGACATTAAAAAAAAAAAAAAAAAAAAAAAGATCATAATTAATGGGAAAATGATCAGGCTTCTTTTCTTTTTCATTTCTTTCTTTTGTTTTTATTTTTATTTATTTTTTTTTTTCTATGTCGAACTGTCATTTTTTTTTCTCTTTTTTTTTTTTTTTTTTTAAATAAAGTATAAAATAAATTACAGAAGAATTTAAGAAATGTTATTGAAATTTGACAGAGAGGGGATCGCAGTAATGCTTTCGTTTCAAATCATTATTAATAAAAATTATAAAATTGTTAATTGAGTTTACTTCTAACGATACTGTCAATAATAATAATAATAATATATATATATATATATCTACTTGTATAAATTATATTGATGATATAATCTTGAAAAAAAAAGGGAAGAGAAAAAAATTATAATTTACGATTTACATGTTTATCGTTGTTCGTGGATCATTTCGTAGAAAGTATACTATGTACAAAAATGATAGTATCGACAAATCGATCGGTTCCGGAAGCATTCTTGGAATCTTGTGTGAGGAATCGATTCAGATAGTCACGACGAGGAAGAGAAAGTTTCTAGCTCTTAAGATTGTATTTGGTATAAATTTCCTATAAATCAATCGAATATTCTTTATGGTATAGAATAATTTCTGTGCCATAGCAATTCTGTTTCGTAACTTTGTTAGAATGTAATCGCGTAAATTCCAATTGATTGCTATAATTACACGTCCCAATTGCAATATATAATATTTTCTATCGTTGTTCATGTTATCACGTGTTATTTTTACGCGTTAGTATGTATAATAATATCGCATAACATTTATTTGTATTGAAAATAGAAAAAGAAAAAATGTATTTACGCTATAGTCGATTACTATGCCTACTTTTGCCTCAATTGCAGTAATATTTTTTTTCTCTTTTTTTTTTTTTTTTTTTTTTTTGAAAATAGATATTTTTTTTTTTTTTTTTTTTTTTTTGGAAAATAGATTTTTTTTTAGTTTTATTTATTACTATATTTCTATGCGTCGAACGAATATAATTATTTTATTTTGAAATATAGAAATATGAATGAATTCGGTTGTCACCTAATTGCAATAACATTTTTTTTTTATAAGTAGTTACATAAAATTATATGATTTAATATTTCTAATTGTTAGTATATTTTTATATCTTATTTTACACACACACACACACACACTCACACACACACACACTCACACACACACACACACACACACATAAAAGTAGAGTAATCGAATTTTAAGATATTTAAAAAAGAAATACATTTGTCGTATTTATTTATATTAGATTATTATTATGCATATTTGTACAAATCGCAATAATATTATTTTCACGAAGAATCCATCGTAAAATTATTCAATTTTATATTTCTGTTTGTTATTACGAAATAATTATCTTTTTTCTTCTCTTTCTCTCTCTCTTTTTTTTTTTTTTTTTTTTTTTTTTTTTGATTACACATAAACGTGCTCTCAATATGATCTATAGTTTAGTTATAGTTTAATAGTTTAAACGTTATATAGATAGTCCCCGTAGTAATTTCAACAAGGAGGATGCTTTTTATAGCGATCTACATTTCCATCGACTAAACAACGTAAATGCAAAGGCTACCAGATCTCAAGATGAATGTACAAATCGTAACGTTTAACAGCGCATAACATTGCAGCACGAGATCGACGATTTTAAAACAGCCATTAAATGTTTTGAACTGCCTTAACTTCATGCTATCGTTTTTTCTAATAACGAAAATATAATATATAAATAAATAAAGAAGATTGAGAAGAATCTTTTTCTTTTTTCTCTCTTTCTCTCTCTCTCTCTTTTTTTTTTTTTTTTTTTTTTTTTGAGAAAATATTTATCAAATTCCGATAAAAAAATGTTTCTCGTCTCGATCCACTCTTGTATATTAAACATGAACGTGAAATTATATAAGAAGTGCTTTTAGAAATAACTGAAAAGAAGTTTTACGATGCAGAGAGAGAGAGAGAGAGAGAGAGAGAGAGAGAGAGAGAGAGAGAGAGAGAGAGAGAGAGACAAGTATTTAACTATTATCGCTCAGCGCCGTAAGAGACTTTGACACGTACAATTGGATTGTTCGAAGAACAATAGACCTGCTCGTAAAGTCGATCCTATCAGGGCTACTTTCAAGGACGAGAAGGTACGAAGACCTCGAGTCACGATCGGGTTCGTTTTTATTACTTATTTAAGAGTTAAAAAAGAAGAACAAGGAGAAGAAAAAATAGAAGATGAAAATAAAGATGAAAGTGGAGATGACGTCGTTTATTTATCGTCTTAAGATAGCCATTACTTTCTCAGTTAATATTCTTCGATATTTATATAAGATATAATTATATGAGATAAGATATGTTTGTGCATGTATATATATATATATATATATATATACACATGCACACATCGACAAAGTTTATATCTTTCTATTATAGCCCCATATAATGCAATTTTTTATCATGTCAAAAAGAAAAAGAAAAAAAAAAAGTAAAAATAAAAATAAAAACAAAAATAAAAAAAAATAAAATAAAAAAAAAAAGGAAAAGAAAGAAATTATAGCAACGCTTATACCGATATAATTATATTATACTGAATATAACTTATACATAAACAATTTATATTACAAAATTTTCGGATACGAGATAACAATAAATTTTTAAAGTGTGAACGCGTCGAATGAGATATAGTAAAACTTAAAAAAGAAAAAAAGAAAAAAAAAGGAGAAAAAAAAGGAAAAGAAAAAGAATCATAGAAATAGAATCATAGAAATACATATTGTAAGTGAATTGATATTAAAATTTACATAGAGTTATAAAGGAGAATTGATTATGTTATAATATAAGTGCATACGTTCATAATCACATTTTCTATGATGATTATCATTCATTTCTCTTACATGTATATATTATCTCATTACATCTCGATATATATATATATATATATATATATATATATATCGAGATATAATGTATCTATAATATATATTATAGTATCTAATATATAATAGTATCTCGATATATAATAGTATCTAATATTAGGTATATTAATAAATATTATTTTTCAAATTTGACCACAATTAGAATCGAATATATATATATATATATATTCGATTCTTATATACTTATATACATAAATATACACACGGTACATATGGTACGATACGATACGAATCTTTTGGGGTAACGCACGATTGATGATGATCCCTCGTGACGGTTTGTGAAGGCTATCGTTGTTCGACGATAAAATGTTTCATCCGGTTTAGTTTAGAGGAGGACACAAAAGGATGGTGGTACTCATACCGTTTGTTCGTTCGTTGTCGTCATCGTTATCATCATCATCATCGTCGTCGTTGTCGTCGTCGTCGTCGTCGTCGACGTCATCATCATCATAGTCGTAGTCGTAGTCGTAGTCGTAGTCGTTGTCGTTGTCGTTGTTGTCGTTGTTGTCGTTGTCGTTGTCGTTGTCATTATCGTCGTCGTCCTTGTCGTCGTCGTTGTACTTATTGTACTCGTTGTAACAAGTCGATGTAACGAAAAGAGAGATACGGGAGGTCAAATCCGTCGAGTGAATCGGCCGGGCTCAATTATCCCAATAAATTCGTAGGGTACACGGCCGAGCAATAACGCGTTCATTGATTAGCTCCTCTGCTATTATGAAATAGACAGAGAAAGAGAAAGAGAGAGATAAAGAGATAAAGATAGATAGATAGTGACTGCATGCATGTAACTTCATAGTCCGTGAAATTAGGAACGTTAATCATCTGCAGATGCCATTCTGTTATTGTCCTTTCCAAACAGTCGTATTTTCAGGAGTCACTCAAATGAATTATATTCCGCAATCTCTTTCTCTCTTAGTTTTTC
This sequence comes from Vespa velutina, assembly GCF_912470025.1. NCBI lineage: Eukaryota > Metazoa > Arthropoda > Insecta > Hymenoptera > Vespidae > Vespa > Vespa velutina. Next base: position 5,200,815 of record NC_062197.1, on the reverse strand, counting down.
TAATCGACTTGGCATCGTTCATCCACTTTTTTTTTCTTTTTTTTTACAGCCCACGTGGCGCTTATGGGGCGAGGAAAGGGGCGATGGCGTCATATACACTGTCTACTTGAAGAAAGTTCGTTATCACAGACCTACGAGAAGCCTTTCCGCATCGGTAAGTTCATTTTCTAATTGAACTAGCTTCGGATAATATAGGCCAGGACATAAGTTCTTTCGATGGTTTTATGGTTTTGGCTTTATAGTTTTGCGATATGTGAAAAAAAAAAAAAAAAGGAATTTACGAGAAAATTTTCGTATTGTTCGAATATTGAAATGATCGAATCGGTTTATACGACATTCGTCAATTAAAAAATGAATATGTATATGGTTTGAATTGAAAATGAATTTTGTTTCCTTCTTCTTTTTTTTTCTTTTTTTTTTTTTTTTTTTTTTTTTTATTTTTATAATACAAATTTTTATAATAATTTTATAATAATTTTCATGATAATTTTTATAATAATTTTAATTAAATTCAAATTATTAAACGTTCGCAAATACATGCCAACCATATATACAAGCTTTTCTTATATGTATAGTGTATATATATATATATCGAATGAAAACTCTAGAAATATAGATTTTCTAGATAATACTTATTGATAGTGATAATAATAGTGTGACAGTGAGATCATTCATTTTTCGCACAAAGAATATTGCGTATATTATGAGAATAAAAATATTTCACGCTTTATAGAAAATATTCATATTTTCATATATTGTTTGTTCGATCCATCGTTAAAGTTTATTTAACTTTTTCTCGCCTACGCTATTAACGATCGAATAAAATAAATTGTATTATTATGTTACATTATATAAATTTCTCAAATGAAATAGAACGGTCCATTGATTTTCTCTTTCTTTCTCTCTCTCTCTCTCTCTCTCTCTCTCTCTCTCTCTTTATATATATATATATATTTTAATATATATGTATGTATGTATGTATGTATATATGTATATATATTTCAGGACTCGGACGACGAGATCTCGCACTTAGAATGGGAGACCGTAAGAGTACGATTCTTAAAAGCGGGTACCGTTCAACGTCTCGTAGAGAGCTTAGCCAACGACGATGGAGAACTCGAGTCGACCTACATCAATGTCTTCCTTGCGACATATCGTGCTTTTACCACACCGCGAGACGTCCTCGAACTGCTTCTCGCCAGGTACGATGCGCTCGACGAAAATACAGGCGCCCTCACCGGTGAACAACATCGTAAAACCCTTATTCAGGCGCTTCATGTTTGGCTCGACGCCTATCCCGGTGATTGGAAAACACCACCGAATCATCCACTACTCGCTAGGCTTCTCGATTTTGCTCATAGACGCTTACCTGGCTCGGAACTCGAGCTTAAGGCTAGGCATCGTTTGCATAGATTCCAACGCGAGGATCAAATTGGTAAGACCAGAATTTTTAATATTTATGATCTAATCGCATTGATATAAATACTGTCGATTTTTTTTTTTTTTTTTTTTTCTTTTTTAGAAGATTAAAAAAGGAAATTTTTTAATTGTAATTGTTACATGTATATATAATTTGTTCATTAAACCAATGATATAATATCTTATTAATGTTCTAATAAAGAGAAGAGAAAAATTCTTACTAATATTCGTTTATTTATATATAAATTAATATTATTGTTTACTATTACTATATTAGGTAATATTATAAATTAAATAAATTAATAATAAATAAAAAAACAAATGTATTATATAATAATAATTTATTATTATATTATTTAGTATTATCTATTAGTATCGTAGTAAACAAGTAGTATTAGATTGTATATGAATATAATATAATTATAATAATATTACAAGAATGTTTATAGTAATATTATAAATCATTATTATTATTATTATTATTATTATTATTATTAATATCATAGCAAATATTATAATGGCAAAAAGTATACTTTTACTGGTATCATTTATTTAGTTAGTAAAATATTGCAAATTTTTTGCAATATTTAATCGATCAATTTAATATAATTAAATTACATCGAGTAACGTGTAATCATGATTAGCATTCATTTTATATTCGTCAAATATTCGTCAAGCGCGTTTGTAAATCAGTATGTATATTGATTGAACTTTATTATTATTATTTTTTTTTTTTTTTTTTAACATTAAGCACGATAATTTCGTTGGAAATCATTGAATGAATCGATAGAGTTCTTTCGTTTCTGACCTCCAACATCTTTCTTGCAGTGCTAATTATTAATGTGGAAATCTAAAAAGATGATATCATCCGTCAAAAATGGCAAACGCACGTTATTACGTTATTTCCCGACTAGCATGATACATCGATAATACGTTCATTAAAATCCGTGCGATCTTAGAATTAGAATAAAAATTGCAGTTTAACGTTTAAAAATTTGATATAACGATTAAATTAATACCATAAAAAAAAATAATAGTAACGTGCGTACGATCGCGAAAAAAATGAATTGACATCGTTGAATTGAGATTTTGTGCTTTTTTTTTTTTTCTTTTTCTTTTTTAAATCGATCGAGTTCGCGTTTGTTATCGAATTTTCCCTTTTTTTCTCTCTTCCTTCTTTTTTTTTTTTTTTTGAGTGTTTTAAAGCACGTCTCAATGCGGTCATCGGTGTTACATTAACGATACGAATATTTGCTACCGGATGTTTGCTCGTGCTCTTATCACGATCGGTTGGAAAACGTTGATGAATATAACGTTGGTTAGTTGGTCGTAGAAAATCATCGTCACGACTGAATCATTGTCGTGACTGGATAAAGACCGGCTTTCTTTGACTAACACAAGTCTCGTGTTGCACCTGCTCAGCTTGAAAGAATTCGCTCGAATAGGATCGGAGGAATCGGGGTTGCTCATTCATCTTTATTTTCTCTCGAGTCATGATTTTTGCATAAGCGATTTAACAGAAAAAAGAAAAGGAAAAGGAAAGAGAAAGAGAGAGAGAGAGAGAGGGAGAGGGAGAGGGGTGGGGAAAGAATGATATATTAATTGAAAATATGTCTGTTGCTTTTAGATTGCGTGGTGTACGACAATGGCCGAGTTCATGGCAGTTCGGATTCGAACGGTGATCAATGGACGAGTTATACGTTCCCTGAAGTTCCACAACGACATTTTGCGGAGCAATTGACTCGGATGGATGCCGAAGTCTTTAAAAAACTCGTGGCGCATCAATGTTTAGGCGCAGTTTGGTCTAGAAGAGATCGTTCGAGGAATCACGAGGCAGCTACGGTCTTGGCAACGGTCAATCAATTCAACGCAGTATCATTACGCGTAATATCGACCATTTTGACAGAACCGACAATGAAGTCGCAAGACCGTGCGAGAATTCTCGAGACCTGGATCGACATAGCGCAGGAATTAAGAGTTCTCAAGAATTTCAGTAGTTTGAAGGCTATAGTTTCCGGTTTACAAAGTAATCCAGTTTATAGGCTCGAAAAATGTTGGCAATCAATGCCAAGGGAGAAGCACGAATTGTTTCGTGAACTCGAAAGAATTTTCTCCGAGGAGAATAACGCTTGGACGCAGCGAGAATTGTTGATCAAAGAAGGTACAGCTAAATTCGCCGACACCGCCGGTAGAAGCGACAGACATCTTCAGAAATTATTTCAAAAACAAAATACTCACGCTGGAGTAAGTTGTTATTTTTCCTTTTTTTTTTCCTTTTTCTATTTTTTTTTTTTTTTTTTTTTTCTTTTCATTTTCTTTTTTATCCAACACAATTATCCGACGAATGATATTATTTCATATATTTTCTAATTTCAGAATATCAGTTACGGCACGATACCGTACTTGGGCACGTTCTTGACAGATCTCACGATGATCGACACCGCCATCCCCGATACGATAGCGGACGGTCTGATCAATTTTGATAAGAGACGAAAGGAGTTTGAGGTACTGGCAAGAATAAGATTGCTTCAAGGTGCAGCAAATGCATACAACTTTAGTACGGATCCATTGTTCGATCGTTGGTTCCATTCCGTGGTGGTGTTGGATGATCGAGAGGCTTATAAATTGAGCTGTCAAATCGAACCACCACCACCTGGTAACACCTTAAATAGTCGGGGCAAGAAGAAACAGGTCAGGCCATTAATCAATATTTTTTTTTTTCGTTGATCCTCATTCGTTCCCGAATGTTGTACTTTAGCCGAAGGAAGACTCAGATCGAAATTTACTTTACAGAGTCATCAGGGTCATCGGAAGAATGACTCGATAGCCTCTACGTCGAGTTCTAGCAGTTCGCAATTCTATTGCGATCTCGATTCTTTACCTAGTTCGCCGCATAACTCGTTGGATCGTCGTACATCGCCTTCGCAAATGTCAAGCTCCTCTTCGAGTTCTTCTCTTCCTTCCTTGGACGTGTCCTTGAGCTCGGGCGGAGGTGGCGGCGGAGCAGGGGTTGGTGCAGCCAATCGTTTGGCCCCACCGACCGGGACTTCTTTTACAGGGAATGGAAGTACTCCGAATTTGGTTGGATTGTCCAGTCCAAGTCATTCGCACAAGAATTCACCAGACTTTTACATTATTAAGGTTACCATGGAAAGCGAGAACGTTGAAACGGACGGTGTTGTGCTTTACAAATCTATCATGTTATCCAACAACGAGAGGACTCCCCAAGTAATACGTAATGCTATGCTCAAACTAGGGATCGAGGGTAGTCCCGATCAATATACTCTCGCCCAAGTTTTACCCGATCGAGAAATGGTTCTACCCCATTCGGCTAACGTTTATTATGCCGTTAATACCGCACATAATCTTAATTTCATTCTACGACCTAAAAGGGACGTCAACGACTCTGCCACGGAAAGTCCGAAAAGTAAAAACAGTCACAATCATAAACGGTAGTGTTGGCTACACGAGGATCTTATCCTCGGTCTATCCTCGAAACTTTCGATGCGACACGATCGTTTATCGCGATTCGAATACGATCACGAAGGATAGGGGAAACAAAAGATAATTTAAAGAGAGAAAATATTCCTTTTCTTTTTTTTTTCCTTTTTTTTTTTCTTTTTTTTTTCCTTTTCTTTTTTTAATTTATTTTTCTTTTTTCTTTTCTATTCCTCGAATCAACCATTCGACACTCGCGATACTTGTCGATTACATTATTTCGAAGAAAAATTTCGTTTGTATCGAATGATCGACATTGAATCTCATCGCGCTGCCATTAGGTGTGTTTCGCTAATTTACTTGTTTACTTTTTATTTTTCTTTTCCCCTTGTAATTTTTTTCTTTTTGTTTTTTTTTTTTTCCCTCCTTGTGAGAACCATGACAGAGTCGTTACGTCGTCCGTTATTTCGTAAATAAAATCGATCGGATTCGTAAATCGTTAATCGATCGACACTGATCGCGATGAATTTAATTTATAAGATACGTCATTTTTATTCTTCTTCCATTGCAACGTAACGACGGACTAATTAATTAAGTGTTAGCAGAATAAAAAGAAAAAGAAAAAAAAAAAGAAAAAAAAAAAAAAAGAAGAAAGAATAGACACCGTTTAGCATGGATACATAGGTTTTTATCTATCGTATAGAGATTGTTTAGCCGTGAAAGAAATGTAGATGAAGGAAGGTATAATATTATTGTACAATGTAATATCGAACGCGATACGTATATTTACAAACAAATTTGCGTTATACACGCTACACACATACATGTACACTTATTCTTACGCACACGCATACACACACACACACACACACACACACACATTTATGTTTACCTAGCGGTTATATTGAGATTATAAGGAGAAACAGTTTATTGGAATTAGAGAAGAAGAAGAAGAAGAAGAAGATGAAGGGAAGAGTCCGCGTTGGAAAGATAAAAAAAATCATTGTGATCGTCGTGTATATATATATAAAAAAAAAAAAAAAAAAAAAAAAAAAAAAAAAATTGGAGTTTCCGTGAATCGAGTGTTATTTGTAAAGGATTGAATCATTCAAGTGGACCAAATTAGATCATCCATTTGAAAGAAATCTAACGGGCGAATATATATTGTCAATTAATTATTTTCATTCAAACGAAACGATAGGAAATATGTATGTCGGTTTAATAATTGAAAACCTTTCGAAGGGAGGACCAAAACTTATACATTAGAGGATTTAGTCTCGTTCGATTGAGTTATTTGGAGAAAAAAAAGAAAAGAAGAAAACAAACAAAAAGCAATAGAAAAAAGAAATGTATAGGAAACAAAAGAAAAAAAAAAAAAGAAAAGAGAAGAAAAGAAAAGAAAGAAAGAAAGAAATAAAGAAAGAAAAAAAGAAAGAAAGAAAGAAAGAAAATGGTCAAACGAATTCTGTGATATCCGAATCGCTTATTCTGGCCTCGAGAAATAGAAGATAGATTATCGACGATCGGGTCCAGTTTCGATGCGAAATCAATACATTTTTTTTACCTTCGTTCTCATATCACGAATAAATAAATAAATACATAATTAAGTAAATAAATAAATAAATAAATAAATAAATAAATAAATAAATGAATAAATAAATGAACGAATGAATGAACAATGGCAAATTGGCAAGGTAATGAATTATTATTATCGTTTGATTTTATTTTAATTCAAAAGAATGTCGTTGATATATTTTTGACATGCAATATATGTAAGAAAGTAGAGCACGCAATAACAACGGGGAGAGTAATGGATAAAGGGGGAAGAAAAAAGTAAAAGAAAGAAAAGAAAAAAAAAAAAAAAAAAAAAAGGAGAAAAGAGACGATCCTTCGCACAATATAACAATAACAATAATCGATCGAGCTTCGTTTTTGATTTAAGTACATGGATGTTATTCTTTTTTCCTATTTTTTTTTCTTTTTTTTTTTTCTATGTTTTTTTTTTCTTCTTCTTTTCCCTTCTTCGTTTGTTTTTTTTTCTCTCTCTTTTTCGTGTTTGTTTTCCTTCATTCTGTTTTTTTCTCTCGTCCTTTTTTTTTTTTCTCTCTTTTTCTTCTTTTTAAATTAGTTTTAGGCAATTTTGTACTTATCTTCGACGAACTCACTCTCCCTTCGTTGGATATTAGCTAGTTATTAATTATAATATTATACGTGTATACAAGCTATATCCATTAATGATGGAAGTCGCGTCGTGCAAATTGGATGTGTAATGTGAATCGATAACGAAAACGAAAATAGATAGCCTAAACTTTTATCGATTTTTTTTTTTTTTTTTTTTTTTTTTTTGGAAGATCCTATCGGCACAAATCACCGTATCCACGTAACACGATCGTTCCCAGAATTATTTATTATCCTAATAGAGATAAACAAGTATTTACTTTTGGCCAGATGATGCATACTTCTTGAAATAATTTCACGATAATCTCGATTGTCTTTGAATCCCTTATATTCATAACAATAACGACAACGACAACAACACAAACGATAACAATAATAACGACAACAATAACAACATCTCCTCTCCTTTTAATTAATCGTAAAATAAATCCTACATTTTGTTTTATCTGTCCACAATAGATACAATCTATCCTGATTATAAGATTCATCATCCTGCATGGATTTATCTGATATCATTAAAATATCCAAATCCTCGAAAGTTTCAATCCTTATGGATGAACGACGATGCGTTAGTTAGCACCGATAACGTCGCTCCATCGAGTCGATGAGTGGACTTCCGGAATGCAAGTACATCCGGCACGCGAACCTGTTGAGCCAAGGTTAAAATGGTAGAAAGTGCAAGTACCCTAAGTTTCACCCCGAAAGGCAGGTAGGTACGACTTTAGCTTTGTCTTTAGGTCGTGCTAAGAATAAAACCTAAGGTAGACGACAGTGTTCCTAGACGATTTGTCTTATCTTTATCTGTCTCTCTCTCTCTTTCTCTCTCTCTCTCTCTCTCTCTCTCTCTCTCTCTCTCTCTTATTCTATCTTGTCGGCTTTTTTGATCAATGTGATTATGAAAGCAAAGCTTCTATCGTGACGACGACGACGACAACCAGAAAGCATTGTCTAACAACGGAAGTTTATATTGGACGTTGCCACGAGTTTAGGAAACTGGCTCAAGGTCATACCGACGACGTCAAAGATAGAAATTTGCAAACTGTAGGAATTACTGAAGAGGACGTATAGATATATTTCTTGGGCTTAGAACTTTGATCGATTTTTCAAACGAATTTAGACATTACACAATTGTTCCTGTATATTTCTTGATAACTTCCATGTACATATATATATATATATATATATATATATATATATATATGTATATATATATAAAATTTAAATTAAAAAATAGAAAATTATAATTTGACGTTTCAAAGTATTTCGTGAAGTTAAATTGCATGTCTGACTACTGTTTAAGTCTTTCCATTGTTAACTGACAATTTATCGTACTAATATTAACATGTATATACAGAAAATGCTAATGTTCCAAATTTATGTTCTTTGTTGAAGAGTGAGAGAAAGAGAGAGAGAGAGAGAGAGAGAGAGAGAGAGAGAGAGAGAGAGAGAGAGAGAGAGAGAGAGAGAGAGAAAGAGAAAGAGCGTCATACACACATATATACAACGAATGTTAATCAAATTTATATTTCAATTTCACATAACGTCTTTGCTTACGTAACGAATACATTAATTGAAACGCCTACGATTGCCAAGAAAGGTCTCATTTTGAAGGCAAACATTCAGTTTCGGATTCAAAAAGACGAAACGAAGAGGAGAAAGGAAGAAACGAGTAGGTGGAGGTAAAGCCAAAAATAACTTCCTTTCTTTCTATGGATATTCCCCTAGTTTTTCTTTCTTTTTCTTTTTCTTTTTTTCTTTTTTTTTTTTTATGTATACATATACGGGCGTATTCGAGCATAGAAAATCGTCGAATTGTCATTCATGCGTATCGAGTTCGTGTAAGACTCTAAAGTCGAAAAAAAACCGATGCGCGTTAATGAGTATGCGAAAGTGGTGAAAAGAGAAACGATCGCATTGGTATAGACGTTTCTTTTTTTTTCTCTCTCTCCTTTTTTTATGCTCTTTTCTTTTTCTTCTTTTTTTTTTTTTTTCAAATGCTTTTCAAATCTTGTTAAATAGATAAATATGTTTATTTATAATCGACAATGATTTTGTACAATGACGGAGAAAATTATGCATTATAAATTAATAAGAATGAGGTAAGGAGTGAGTATTCATAAGTTCGGACTTAAAGATCGATTAATTTCAATAGACGACACGAATGTTCCCCATTCAAGAAAATGCAGATATGTCCAATGAGCCTGAAACAGTATCTCCGTTTGTCTTTTCAATTTCTAATGGACTTCCATGCTATAATATATAGTCTTTAATAATATCGAATTTATAAAATAACAGTGTTTTGATGTTCGGTAAAATTCCAAAAAATTCATTTAATAAGATCGAACGGAAAGATGGAAGAAGGAAAAAAGAAAAGACGAAGAAAAAGAAAACATATTTAAAAATACTCATCCGTTAACAATTTTATTTATATTCGATTATTATTTTTTTAATCGATAAAACGTCATAATTAACATACGTTAGATCGGTTGTAGTGATTACTAACTGAGAACTGGTAAAAATATTTCAAGAATAAATAAACGTACGTGATAGGGTAAATAAAAAGGATTCTCCGATGTGTTTTGCGCCTTCTCTCTCTCTCTCTCTCTGTGTGTGTGTGTGTGTGTATTTTTGTGTTTGTGGACACGTTAGGGGTGGTGTATAAAAAGGTTCGATGAAAGTCACGACAGATGGCGCGTCGTTCGTTGGGGGTCGAAGAAATAGTGATATATAGTCGGCGCCGATTGAACTGGTGAACTCGAGGATGCAACCCCCGGCTGAGACCTCGGCATCCCGAGCAACGGCAGTCGCGAGCAGTCGCGAGCTTCGTGCCGAACTGGGGCGATGCTTGTCACTCGTTTACGCGATCACGAACGTTCGTCATTGGTGCTGCCGTCGGTAACGTTAAAACGTTATTTCTTAAATCCCTTTATATCTTATATTCCTTGTCGAACTCCTCGATATTATCTTTTATCCTTTTTACGACGATCACGAAATTTTTTTTATTCATCTCGACGCCATCGTAATCGGCTCGAAAGCTTCAACGACGCTACGATACCCAGGTCGACACGTGAGCACGACGACGTTCTACCAACGAGATGAGAGACGTGAGTTATGAATTAATGTGAAAAAAAAAAGACAAAGAAAGAAAAAAGAAAGAAAGAAAGAAAGAAAGAAGAGAAAGAAGAAGAGAAAGAAGAGAAGGAATAAGAGAAAAAGAAAAGAAAAGAGAAAGGAAAAGGAAAAAGCAAAAAAAAAAAAAAACGAAAAGAAAATAAGAGAATTGGATAAGAGAGAGAAAAAAGAAATGTACTTTTCACTTTTTCGTCATATAAATTTTCTTCGATTTTTCTTTATTCATATCGTTTATTTATTTATTTATTTATTTATTTATTTAATTAATTTTTCGTTCGTTCTGTGTCATCATTCATTAGTTCGTTTGTTTTTCATTTTCTTTCCTTTTTTTTTGTTTTTTTGTTTTTGTTCTTTTTTTTTTTTTTTTTTTTTTTCTTCGGTATCCCATCGGAATTATTATCCGTCGTTAGCTGTTCGTGGTTTTAAATGGACAATGTCTAATTACAGAGGTAACTTTGTGCGTTTCAGTGAATAATTACGTTCTTCTATTAATTCGCTGGTTGGTTAGTTATTTACGTTAATTTTATGTCACATCTCGTTCGTCCTTGTTGCCATAGAAAAAAAAAAGAAAAGAAAAAAAAAAAAAAAAAAAAAGTTAGACGAGGGTGGGGAAGAAAAATCTAACGAAGAAAACAAAGTGTGAAGAAAGATCGTCGGTTAGTACAATCGGATTATTTCGTCAAGGTCTTATTACGCCGACTCCGTTCCTCGAGATATTGGAAAGAACATGAATTATGATCGGAGATCGTGGAAGCACTTGAAAGTCTAAACAGCAATGGCGCGCGATCGACGTTCCATTTAACGGAGAGTTCGTCCTTTTCGTTTACCACCGCCCCCCCCCCCCATTCCCCTTTAACATCCCTCTACCCCTGGCCCCCGCCCCCCTCCGTGTCGATTATTTATTATCTTTGATTTTTTTTTATGACGTTCCATTCATTTCGTTTTACACGATTCAATAAATTATATAATCATAATGGTATCATTTGCAAAGGTTATTATCGATTTTGTATCGAACGTTTTAATTTCTTTCTTTTTTTTTTTTGTTTTTTTTGTTTTTTTTTTTTTTTTTGTTTGTTTTTGCTTAGCCCACCTGGAGCATTGAAAAAGAGAAAGATTTAGAAATTCTTTCCGATTAGAAAACTGAAATGTTCATGATTAAAACGTGATATAAAAATGGTATAGTCTCCTTCGTACGTGATATGTTATTCGTCTTTTTCTTTTTTTCCTCTTCTTTTCTTTTTCTTTTCCTTTTTCTTTTCTTTTTTCTTTTTTTTTTTCTTTCATTCCCATCATAGATCTGTATATTTTATTTTTATTATATTTTTTTTTCTTTTTTTCTTTTTTTTTTTTTTATTTGAAACTCAAATTTCTTTTGAAAGTCTCATTAGAAAAGGAATCCGGTACAATGAGGATAGTAAGAAACAATCGTGTTACGTCATTTCTATCGTAATGTCGGTGTTCTTTAGTTCAACCATATCTTTTCTTCTGTTTTCTTTTTTTTTTTTCTTTTGCATTGGTAACAAGTTGCTAATTAAAGAGAAAAAGAAAATAAGTTTTTCATTAATAATAACTATTATATCACATTTAATAATAATAATAATAATAATAATAATAATAATAATAATAATTATTATTATTATTATTATTATTATTATTATTTCTCTTATAAAACGGATATTCATAAGTGAATGTGATCTATAATAAAAGGAGAATAAGTAGGAGGTATGTACGTAAAAAGTAAATTAGAAATAATATTATAAACAGATTTAATTCAACGTTTAGTATTCTTTTTTCTTTCGTTTCTTTTTTCCTTCTTTTTTTTTTCTTTTTTTTTTTTCTTTTCTTCTTTTCTTTCGTTTCTTTTTTTCTTCCGCCGACAAATAAATTTATAAATCTTATGATGATAATGATGTTTCAAGTTTATATAAAAAAAAAAAAAAAAAAGAAAAAATTTAAACGACGTTCGCGGGTTACGTCGAGTGCGTGCAAACTTGGTTATTCCGTGCCAACAAATCTGATGGTTAGCTTGAAAACCTGTAGATTATATGTTCTCTTGCCAAATTACCGAAAGGTTTCCGCGTGGTAACATAGAATTTTTTTTACGCTCGTGAACTCTTTAATAAGATAGGTGGTAGGTATACACACACACACACACATATATATATATATATATATATATATATCGAAGTTACAAAGAATCGATGTTTTTTCTTTGGACGATTTTCTTAGGTTGCTTTACTTAGTCTTTTTCCATTCGAAAAGAAAGAAAGTTAGATGGAATCGTCACGATATCGTTCTTCTATGCCGATCGATTCTACTTTTAACGATTATGCGATATACAAGACTTCTACCCATTTATTATTGATAAGGTTTTTTTCTTTTTCTCCTTCTTTTATTTTTTCTTTCTTTTTATTTTTCTTTTTCTTCTTATATAGTTTCTTTTTCTTCTCATATATTTCATTTCTTATATATATTCTTATGTATATAATTTTTATTTTATATATATATATATATATATATATATATATATATATATATTTTTTTTTTGTAAAAATTTTAATTCATCGACATCGAGATAATTAAAGATCTCATCCGTTATCTCATCTTTAAGGACTTAATATGATCCTTTATGATGTTTCTTTTTTTCGTCTTTGTTCTTTACGTTAGATTTTATTGTATATTAAATAGACATAGCCAGTTATTATTATGTGTACTTTTTTATTATTTTTTTATTTATCTTTTTTTTTTTTTTTTTTTTTTTTAATATAATTTTTTATCATGAAAATGTAAATTCATCAACGAGAAAATTAAAGATCTTGTCTACTATTTTTATCTTCAAAGACGATAATACGATCTTTCATCATTTTTCTTTTCTTTTGTCTTCGTTCTTTTCATATTAGATCATATCTAATATGTATACAGTCTATAGTTAGATACATACATTCCTATATATGTATATGCATATAATCATTAGTCTGACGTTATAGAAAAAATTTTTCTTTTCGATTGTACGTTTATTATATAGTGTGTGACATTTAACATTGGATTTGTCGATAAAAATTATTGATTTCAACAATCGTTATTAAAAAAACGTCGAAGTAAAATTTCATCAAATATTTTCTCAATGTCATTAATAAGTATTAAATATTATACATATGATCAATTTTTAGAAATTTCTTTCTTTTTTCCTCTTCTTTTCATTCTGTTCTTTTCTTTTTTTTTATTCTTTTTCTATCATCGCTGAAATAAATATGAGAGACATATCTCAATATATCGAAATAATAATTATCGATAATTCTAATATTAATTGTTAGTTTAATGATGCAGAAAAAATATTTTTCTTTGATTATGCATATATTTAAATATTTACGTACATACATATACATATGGATTTAATTGGATTTATCAACTAGTCAAAATTATTTATTTCAATCGTTTTTATACAAATGTCCACTTTAAATGTTCTTTAAAATTTTTTAATAGGCTCAATAAATAAATAAATAAATATATATATATATGTATTTATTTATTTGATTTAAATAAATATATATATATATGTATTTATTTATTTGATTTAAATAAATATATATGTTCATATATTTTTGATTGACAAAGGAAAGATTTTCTTTTTGTATCTTGATTCTTTCTTGAATGTTGAAAATGGGATCGAATGCACAGACACACGAGATCTTCGGTAAGGGAGTAATCCGGGAAAATGTGCGCGCGCACGTTCACTTTTACGATGGAATACATTTTCCACGACGACAAGGCTTTTGTCAAACCTACCAAGAGCTTTTTATACGCGTTTACTAGTCGAACCGATTGGCTGGATTTGCCTGCCGAATGCAGGGACGTTTACCAGATCCTTTTGTCCGATTGCTTCTTCCATTATCGAGTAAGTACTCGTATTGACAGGATCCTCTTTTTTAGAGATGCAAAAATTCAAATCTCAGATTCGTTTTCATCGATGGACAGCCGCCAATTTTTTGCTCGAAGCTTTACGATAGAATTCGGAAAATCCAAACGTCAATAATATCGTGTTTGCTCCTAGAAATAAAGTATGAGCGAGAGAGAGAGAGAGAGAGAGAGGAGAAGAGAGAGATAGATGTCCATTCTATTTAATTATATTCATGGTATTGTTGGACAAATAAAAAACGACGCGAACAAAGATATGAAATTAAAAATAAATAATAATACTTCGATATAGAAAATATGGTCGAAAAACGGAGAAAAAGTGAGAGACAGAGATAAAGAGAGAGGTACCTATTTCATTTAATTATATTTATGCTGATGTGTTTCGAATAAAAGAAAAAAAAAGATGTGTAAATATAAATAATAATTAATAATAATAATTAATAAATATAGACGAAAGGATATATATATATATATATTAATATTTCTTTTATTTAATTAGGAATATTTGTAATAGCCTTGAATAGGTAAGCCAAATAACGTGCGTAAATTATAAATGAATAAAAATAAATAATGGTAAATTAAAAAAGAGAAAAAAATAAATAATAGTAATAATACAATATACAAAAATATATGGACAAGAAAAAAAAATAAAAAGAGAGAGAAAGAAAAAGAGAAAGAGAAAAAGAGAGAGAGAGAGAGAGAGAGAGAGAGAGAAAGAGAGAAAGAAAGAAAAAGAGAAAGAAAGAAAGAAAGAAAACAAGCAACATAGGAAAGTTTTAAAACCAAGATATATGTATCTTTTTTTTATCTAATGCTTTTTATCCTTGTAGACGTTTGAATTCTCTCTCCCTTTCTTTAATGGTTCCAACAATATTTGTGTTTTAACTTACGATCACGCACGGAAGGAAGTCAAAACTGTGAAATTCTCTTAAACTCTAAGAAAAAGTTCTTATGCTAAGAAAATTTTTACTTTCAAATCGTTCTCTTTGGTTGTTCATTCGATTCCATCGTATCATCAATTTCTCCCCTCCCTCCCCGCCCCTCATTTTCCACGCGTTTATTTTGTAATTTTAAATAAATTGAAATTAATCAGATCGCAAGTTTCAATTCATTTGTAGAACTTGTTTAGAGATTTAAAAGGATAAAAAAAAAAAAAAAAAGGAGTTTACGTTCTCTTAATGAATCCGATTAAAATACATTTTTCTTACGATTTGCATCGAATAACTTCTTACAATCGATTAATTTCCTCGAGATATATCCATAATGTTAAGAAATATATTTAAAAATCTTTCGATATTTTGTTCGATTTTAGAATTTAGAATAAAGTTTTCTTTTTTTCTTTTTTTCTTTTTTTTTTTTTTTTTTTTTTTTTTGTTATACAGTTCGATATCAATTTCTTTCGGTTTGAAAAAAAGAAAAAGAAATGTCGGAATGATCTCTCGGTCTCTTTCTCTCTCGTTTTTTCTCGTAACACTTTTCAGTCC
Source organism: Vespa velutina (assembly GCF_912470025.1). Taxonomy (NCBI): domain Eukaryota; kingdom Metazoa; phylum Arthropoda; class Insecta; order Hymenoptera; family Vespidae; genus Vespa; species Vespa velutina. The sequence continues at coordinate 5,185,249 of NC_062197.1, read as the reverse complement.
ACGACCTCATGGCTTTTAGAAATCGATCCTTGTGACGTAGTGCGTGAACCTCCCCCTTCGTGGAAAAAAAGTCGAGGGCCCGGCTTCTCCATGTTAATAACTAATAACAATACTACTATGCGTAAACTTCAGATATGTAAAAACTTGCTTGCTCGTTTTTATTACGTCGTATATTTTTTTTTATGTCTCTTTTTCTTTCTCTTCTTCTCTTTTTTTTTTGTCTTTTTTTTTTTTTTCTTCTGTTTTCAATCGAAATATTTAAACCAATCAAAAATCTTCCCAATGAAATACGCTTTATCAAAAGATTCTTTATTTTATTATTTCATAGAAAATATTCATTACAAATTGAAATTTTATTCGAACGTAATAGTTAAGTACTTGCGGTGATAATACATTTGCGCTTTAAAATTTAGAATTAAAATATTAAAGCGAAGAATTTCGAGAATAAAATTTGTATCAACGCATATATCGAATGTAAATTCGAAGAGTATAAATGAAAGAAAAAAAAAAAAAAAAAAAAAAAAAAAAAAAAAAAAAAAAAAAAAAGAAAGAAAAAAAAGAAAAGAAAAAAGAAAAAGAAAAAGAAATAAATAAATCACATTAAAAAAATTACTTACGCGAATATATTCAGTCGAGTAGTTACATTAATTAATCCGTTAGAAGTGGAAAGAAAAATTAAAAAGAAAAAAGAAATAGAAATAAAAGTTGAAAAAAATAAAAAGAATCGATAATATTACGAGCTTTTATGTACGAGCTTATACATTTTCCTTTTGTCGAAACAAAATGCTATTCTACGTTTTACTGGGAAATATTCGTGATTATTAGAATAACGTTTAAAGTCAACGAAATATATTTATAAACGTTTGTAAAACCATAAAATGAGTCGAACGTAAGATATTTGCAATAAGGATTTGATTTTAATCAAAATATTTTAATCAATCGAATTTGGTAAAATATGAAATTATGAATAATTGAAAATTATACGATAAATTTAAATACCATTGTTTTGTTAAAACATTTAATGTTGAGAGCTCGCGAATTTGAATGAACATATAGCCTAATCATGTACATACACGTACGTACGTATTATTTATTTAATAATATTTTATCAACGTACGTTAAGCTTACGTGCAGGTAAAAACGCGATATGATTCATGCGAACTTAATATTCTTAGACGTACACATATGTATTGTAGATATGTAGTATATCGTGGACAAGCATATACGCATAAAGTTCGACCAACTTTTTCCATTACCTTGTCCCTTTGTACGTACATATGTCCATTCGTTAATACTTTTAACTTCGCCATTATGAAAGACGAAAACATCGTCGTAGACATCATGGTTAGGCGTGTTTTAATTTTAGGAATGTTGTATCGTTACCAGGAAAGTTTTTTCTTAATTATATCGACGATAAAAAATAAAAACACGTTCACTTTATTTTTTGTAACAATGTTTCGAGTATTCTCTCTCTCTCTCTCTCTCTCTCTCTCTCTCTCTCTCTTTTTCTATTTCTTTTTCTCACTGTCTCAAGAGAATATCATTGGTCTGATAAACTCGTCCACGTGTAGGCTAAACAAACATAAGTAGCGATTAGTCGACGGAATATCCTAGATTAACTCTATCGCTTTAGCATTCGTACTCAGTTACATCTGGCTATTTCTATGTCGTACAGTTAGTTTGATAGTATTAATACCTTAATGCATTCTCTTTCTCTCTCTTTTGATAATTTTTAATGAAATCAAATATTATAATTCTTAGCTTTTTTTTATAGAAAATATTATGGATTATTTTAAATGTTAATAATTAATATTTCAAATAAAAAATAATAATTAAATATAAATATTATATATTATCTTCAACTAGATTGAATGAATAGAATTTTGTTCAAGTATATAGAATGAAATTATATAGAATTTTTTTTCTTTCCATTTCTTTCCTTTTTTTTCTCTTCTCTCCTTTTTCTTTTTTTTTTTTTTTTTTTCTCTTCCTTTTGTAATTCCATTAAGTCGGATGCATTTATGGTTTATTTATTATTTATCATTTATACGCGGCCAATGTATTATTATTCTTTATATTCTTCATTATCGATTTAATAAATATATAAAAATATGATGCCAAGGGAATAGTATGTCTGTTTCTGCGTGACCGACTTATATTTTTCTTTTCAATTCGAGTAGATTATTTGGTCGACGTTAATAAAAAGAGAAAAAGAGAATGCAAAAAGAGAATGCAAAAAGAGAGAGAGAGAGAGAGAGAAATAAATAAATAGAGAGAAAAAAATGAAAAAAGAAATAAAAGAAAAAGGGTAAAAGTCTAAGGGGGTAGTTCGTGAGTTTTAGAATTTTACACGATCTATCTGCATATATACATATACATATAGTAAGAAATAAAAATACATTACTCGGCCGAGTAGGATCTTTCTCGTCGTGCTGAGTCGTACAATCGACGTTGAATACACGTATCTATGCAAGAACGTCACGCGAAAGGGGCGGAAGAGGGAAAGGGAAATTGGATTCGATCCTTCGATTCCGTTTAGAGTACCATTGGGAATACTGCTACTGTTCGAGAAAGACAATTTCTCTCTCTTTCTCTCTCTCTCTCTCTCTCTCTCTCTCTCTTTCTCCCACTCTCTTTTCTTTTAAAAATTTATATATATACGTATTCTATATATATATATATAGAGAGAGAGAGAAAGAGAGAGAGAGAGTATATTGTAAGTTCGTGCGCTCGTTTGTAACGAAAAATATCGTGACGGTGAGTCGTGTCTTATATTCTTTTTTTTTTTTTTTTTTTTTTTGTTATTATCGCAACTAAGGTACAATGTAATTAACGTTAGATATATAGTATAATCCTAAAAGAAAAAAAAAAAAGAGTATATTAAATATTAACCGCACGCGAATAATTTTCGATTTGACTTAGTTTCATAAAAAAAAAAAAAAAAAAAAAGAAGGAACCTGCGATTGATTCGTTTTATTTTCGTTTTCAAAATGATTTTGAAGTTATATTACATATATGTTTAGATCCTTTCTTTTTTAGAAAATATTTTTTTTTTTTATCATCGAGTTAAATAAACAAAAATTATATTAGACGGAAATTTATGATATTGTTTATACTTGCTTTTCCTTTTTTTATTAATTATAATTTTATATATACCTATAAATAAAATTATATATATATATATAATAATAATAAAAAATAAGTAAGTAATAATTATATGATTGATAAAAAAATATGAAAATAGAATTGCGTTACTTTGTAGTTTTCCATTGCGTTGTAAAGGGTTGATATAAAAAAAAAAGCAAAAAAGAAAAAACCGAAGGTATTTTTCGGTATGAAAAAATTATCGTTAAAGAAAATTTTTTTTTCCTCGACATACAATTACATACTTAAACGTTAATTTGACTTATTGTATCACTGACAAAAATTCTCACTGTGAAAGCTAATAATGTTAAATTAATGTCGCATTATTAACGCGACAAAATTTATTTCTTTTATATTTATATTTAATCGATTAATCCTTTCCATTTTATTACAATTAAATTTATTATTAATTTTTTCCCCCTTTCTTTTCTATATCAATGTTTACGTTTTATTTAAATTGTCGAACTATCATGCCCAAAATTTTATAGTTTTCGTTAATTCGTAGGATATCTACTGGTCTTTTTCTTTTTTTTTCTTTCACTTTTTTTTTCACTTTTTTTTTTTTTTCTTTTACACAGAAGCGAATATAAATTATTTCGATGAAAAAATAATAAGCGAAAGAAATTTATTTTTCTTCCGTTTGATTTATGTCAAAGTAACATGGGAATACGTCGATAAGATTTCGTATGTCACGGCGATTGCTTTCGTATTGGTCGAAAAGTCTCACACAAACTCGCATGAATTTACACGTGTTTGCTTTACATTGCACGATATCGTGAATATTCAACATTGCGACGAACATTGCCACGCAATGCGGTGTTAAGCTTTCTCTCTCTCTCTCTCTTTCTTTCTCTCTCTCTCTTTTTCTCTTTCTCTCTCTTTCTCTCCCTCTTTATCTATCTATATACATATAGATATACATACATGCATAGATACATAAATACATACATACATACAAACATACATACATACAAACATACATACATACATACATACATTCATACATACATACATACATACATACATACATACATACATACATACATACATACATATATACATACGTACGTAATTGCTCGTCAGCGTGTTCATTTGTTACTGTGAATTTAGAGGCAGAAAGAAAAGGATAGGGGGATAGGTATGTTGATGAAAGATTAAAGAAAAAGAAGAAAAAGTATTTTTTGAAATAGAATTAGAAAGAGAGTAATCGACTGTAAAAAGAGCAAAAAAAGAAGAAGGAAAAGAAAAAAAAAAAAAGGGAAGAAAAAGAAATTAACCTCTATTTTCTAGCTTTCAAGGCTTATTCTTTCTTTACCTTTTCTCTTGCTTTCCTCATCCCTGTTTCTTTCTTTCTTCCTTTTGTTCGTATAACAAACGGGTCGGAATCCGTAAAGTGTCTCGAGCAAATTATATGTCGAGCAAATGAATTTCGACGTTTAACCGAGGTAGCACTTCGTTGAAAATTACTTCTTCATATGTAGGCGTTGAGAGAAGTCGTCGTTAAATATTCGTATTTCATTGAAAATATATGTATGTCTGTCTGTCTGTCTGTCCGTCTGTCTGTCTGAGGTGTGTGCGTGTGCGTGTATGTATGAGATATTCATGAAAACTCGACGTTAGAATCTAATATCTTTACGTCATTGATAATATCAAATATCGTGACATTTATTTGAAAGATTTCAGAAAGATTACTTTTGATCGATCATCGATTTTTATTATTATTTATATACACTACATCATATTAGTTTTATTTTATTAATTACTAATTTTTCATATTTAATATTTAATTAAAAAAATATTCACTCCCTCTTTTCTCTTCGAAAAATTACGTAAAAATTGATGTATCGTTATTGTTCGAAAGGATCGAATAAATTACGTTATTATTAGAATAATTTCGATTAGATATACTAATATTATTTCGATTAGGTCTACGAATATTACCATTTTCTATTGTCGTTCCAACGAAAAGCTCTATTGTCTTTATAGTTTATGACTCTTTTATGTCACATATCAATCCTTTTTATTCTTTCCATTCTTTTCATTCTTATCATTTATACCTTTATGCGTATCGAGCTGAACATCAGAAATATCTCTTTTCAAATAAAAAGGAAACTTTTCAATCGCGTTTCTTTGTATTTGCAAATATCGAAGAAAAAAAAAATATACTACTTTTTATTTTGATTTCATGTGATAGTCCTTTCTTTCGAATGAAAAAAATTATATATATATATATATATATATGTATTTTATATATACATACATATGATTGAATATTTTGAATATAATATTAAATATATATATGTGTGTGTGTGTGTGTAAAATATTTATTACGTGTGGTTTTATACAAATATAAAACTATAATAATTTAATGAAAAAATGTTCTAATATTCTCGATTGTATTCGTCAGAGTGACTTTTCATAATGGCAGTGGGAGTTAACTCAGAAGCGACGAAGTTTCAAGGTCGTTTTATTGGGAGGGACTCTAACGTCGATACACATCGTTTAATCAATTTGTAATCGAGGGGATGGAACAAAGGACGCTAGGTAGTCATTGTGTCGACGGTTTTCGTACCACGATGTTATTCTTGTGCCAGGTACAGAATCATGTTCGTGACTAAGCGCAGACACTTTTCTGTCTAACGACATACGGAACATATACATATATATATATATATATATATATATATATATATATATATATATATATATATTCATATACACGTAGAGTGAGAAAGAAAGAGAGAGAGAGAGAGAGAGACACTCTTGTATCGATTTATTCGACTAGTTCTGTTCCTGGAAAACGTTTATTCCTTGTTTGAAAATTTCCTTCAACTTTTTCTTTTTCATTTTTTCTTTCTTCTTTTCATTTTCTATTTCGCAATTCTTTTTTTATATTTTTGATTTTTCTCATTTACCTAGCTTTTTTCTTCTCTTTCTTTCTTTCTTTTTTTTCTTTCTTTTTTTTTTTTTTTACTTTACAATTCGTTTAAGACAAATCATTCGATAATTTGTTTCATCTTGTCGGTGATATGTAGTAGCATTTAAATATTTTCCGATTGGTCATCGATATCCTTCATTAGTTCAGTTCGATTCAATTGTACAGGCAAATGTTTATCTCAGAATGGAATTAATTGTTTGTTGTCAGATCGTTAGAATGTTTTTTCTTTTCTTTTCTTTCTTTTTGTTTTCGCAGTAAACCTTGGGATTTGTATGCTACCGTGTATACTACTTACTATAGTTCGAGTGTTACATAGATCATTTATTAGACTCTCTGTTCTTATTTCGTATTTGTTAGGTGATACGTGTCTGTATTTTCACATTTTCCATTGGGAATTGACGTAAAGAGATCTTACCGTGAGATCTTCATTTCTGACATACCATGAGGCATTAACCATTGTACGATGGATTATAGATTGAAGTGCTTCCTTTCATCTTATTGATATGGCTTTTAGCAGTTAGTTCCCTAGAGTTCGATAACATATATATGTATGTATGTTCAGATTGCTTTTATAACGACTTAGTAATAATTGATAGTTTATTTTTAACATTTTAATTATCCTAAAACAGTATCGAATCTAAATTATTTACTTTTTTAA
>NC_062197.1:5166009-5176009 GCF_912470025.1 Vespa velutina | reverse complement strand
TTTGTTTATTATTTTTTTCTTTCTTTTTTTTTTTTTTTCTTTTCTTTTTTTTTTTTAATTTTTTCTAACGGTCATGCTAAACATATCTTATTCACTTATCTTCTTCTAATCGCTGATGTGTCATACTTTCACGCGGTATACAAAGAATCGGGAAAAGGAGAATGGAAGGGTGAACGAGTGGGGGTTGTAGAGGCGAAAGAGGAAGGGTTGGGAGCAAAGGGAAAGAGGTGACGACAACGACGTCATTCATTTAAGAGTTCGAAAATTTCATAATCTTTGGTTTTTCGTTATAATACCACTTTTCCTCCTCTTCACCCCCTCCTCTTCTTCCGCTTCGGAAGGAATAATTATTAGAAATTAAATGAAATTAATAATATAAAAATATTAAGAGAAATTAATTTTTTTCGTCTTTTTATTTATTTGTTTTTTTTTTTTTGTTCTTTTTTTTTTCTTTTTCTTTAAATGAATAATCCTTAGCGTTTGTCTTCTCAAATGGAACATCGATTATATTTGAATCGAAGATCGAATAATAAGAATGTAATCGATTAATTGGTCTTTATTTAAATTCTATAGGAAAAACATTATTCCAGAAACGTAACCATGTTTGCACTATAATTTTTGATTTTGTAATAGAAAGAATGCAATTCGTAGCGTATTCGTTAATCTTCCCTTTAATGAGATATGATTTGTTGATCTAACGCATACTTCCGTACTTTCCACACCTCGAGTTCCCTTTTTTCCCTTTATAAATTCATCGTTAAAGTAACGTCACGTTCATTCCAAGATTTTTATTTATTTATTTTCGATCGTCAAGCTCAAAATACGTATTATCATTGTTCCCTCGTCACCGTTATCGGACATTAATTCAACACAGATATTTTTATGTTACCCAGAAATGAGTAGGGAGGAGTTGAAAGGAAATACGTTCACATCTCTATCTCTTTCTCTTTTCACGATCGATCTATTTGAGCTTTAAAACATAGAGAAATTCGTGTTTTACTCTAATTTATATACACACACACACACACACACACACACACAGACACACACGTTTTGTTTGTAGGCGTGTATTTTTCTTTTTTCTTTCTTTCTTGCTTTTTTCTTGTTTTTTGTTTGCTCTTTGTTTTCACGTTAATATCCACGCCACCGTAATACAAATAAACGCAGATGACGTACCGATAACTTTCTTTTTATTATTATTATTATTATTATTATTATTCTTAACATTGCTATTAAAAGTTTTACTAAGTTAGAGATACGTAAAATGATACATACATACATATATATATATATATATATATAGAGAGAGAGAGAGAGAGAGAGAGAAAGAGAGAGAGAGAATTAGGAAGAGAAAACAATGGTTTCATTTTCTCGCGTATATTACGTGGGATATAATTGATGGCACGTTTAACAAGCAGGTACTGAATAAATAAATATTAAATCATTTGTAATTCGTTAGAAAGTTATGTTGCGCATTTCATCGTAGATATTTCTGATTTATTGCGATATAGAATGATCGAATTACCGGCAATGTGGATTATGTTGAAATTTATTAAGATCTATATCGAGTAGTAACCTCGATATTCATTCATCCCGCCTTGCGAGGGGAAAATAGAAGGCTTCTGACGTCAACGTGGGCGTTAAGGTGTCGGTAGCCTAACCGGAGAGGTAATTCGATCAATGGAATATCATGGAACGAGGTGAAAATTGCACGGTTTACGCCCACGCTCTCGCGAACGTTCTTTACGTCACAATGCTGTATAAGGAAGTAAAGAAAAATAGAGAGAGAGAGAGAGAGAGAGAGAGAGAGAGAGAGAGAGAGAGAGAGAGAGAGAGAGAGAGAGAGAGAAAGAGATAATTTATTTTCATAACTTTTGTCTTATAATCAATGTCATAATGGAATACAGTAATAGTGAACGGTAATGCATAACGCGGACATGATTATTCCGAGTATATACATGACATCTATAAATTGATATATATGGTAAAAAAAAGGAATTTATTTTTTATCCTTTTTCCTTTTTTCTTTTTTCTTTGATTATAATGTACGTAGGTAAAAATTGAAATACATCTCAAAAGTAATACTTAGAAAATCATTTATTGCGAATCAGACGTTCTTTTATAATCGTCGTAATTCTTGCGAAGTTTCCATCATTATCGATGGACGTGTCAATTTAATCGGTTTGAGAAAGAAAAAGAAGAAAAAGAAGAAAAAGAAGTGAAGGAAGAAGGGAAGGAAGAATAAAAAGAAAAGGATAGGAAAAAAGTACGTTACGTTGACCTTTGCACGCTTATCTCAGGGATAATAATTTCAAGCTCGATCGCACGCGACTTTACCTTGACTCTGAACTTTGGCGAGCGTCCATGTGGTACCTACATACGTTTGTAGGTACCTACGTACACACACACACACACACACACACACACACACACATATATATATATATTTACGTGTATATATGTAGACTACCTGTCCCGTATGGACTTAAAATTTATTTAAGATTGATTTTTTTTCTATGATAAAATCAATGATGAAAACTTTTTAATTACGTGACTGAAATATATAATATTATCTCGAAATAATGGTTTCATATGAGCGTGTAAAAAAAAAAAAAGAAAAAAAAAAAAATAAAAAAAAAGTTAAAAGGATATTATTTATTTCTTCGTTTTTACATGATTTCTTTCTTACGATTAGATTCGAAAAAGAAAGAGAAACAGAAAAAGAGAGAAAGAGAAAAAAAAAGATGGAAGGAGAAATAAAAAAAGAAAATAAAGTAAGCTTTTTATCTTGTAAAAGTAGACGGTGTTAGGACACTTATGGAAGAGTAGCACTCAGGGGATAAATATTTTAAGAGCCATCTCTTGCTGTTAGTAGTATAAGCAACTTTGCCATCGTAGTACTCTTTTAAGCATTTCGTTGCTTTAATCGTTGATCATTGATCGAGATCCTCGTCCATTAAACGACATAGATGTTTAAAGTGAACTAGCTAAAATTATACAGCTAGGAAGGATTGTATTATATTAATGATCTACGACTAAAGATCTAGCTGCTAATTTGTATCCGTTCTTATTTATTCGAATTATATATCATGATCATGTTTCCTCAATTAAAGTGCGATGATAACGACGACGACGACGACGACGACGACGACGACGACGACGACGACGACGACGGAATAGATGAATTTGTTTCGGTTTATAAGCAGAATTACAGTACTTTTTAATTAAATCTTAACAAGGTTACTTATTACCCAGTAGGGTTTACATCAAAAAAAAAAAAAGAAAAAAAAAAGAAATAAAGAAAAAAAAATTAAGGAAAAAAAAAGAATCCTATCTCTTACATAGATCATTTTGAAAAAAAAAAAAAAATATATATATATATATTATAATTACTATACGATCAAATACTTAAAATTTAATATAAAAATATTTCATTGATAATAAGCGACGATAAAACGTTTTATTTTGTTAAATTAAAAAAAAAAAAAAAAAAAGAAAAACGATCTATTATTAATCGAATTAACAGATCGTCATTCCTCGTTGTCGATTATATCGATCATCATTATCATTCATTAGATCGAAATAAATTTTTGTTCTTTTTCTTTAAATATTAAATTAAATCAAATCTTTCTTTATTAAGTTTCAATATAATGTTTGATATTTCGATGATCGGAAAGCTTCTTCGTTCTTTTCGTATGTTTGTTCATTGAATTCGTTTGTTCGTTCGTTCGTTCGTTTAATTGTCGTAAGATGACAGGCGAATGTTCTGTTGTTAGTTATATCTTATGTCTGAGAGATTTAAGAGGACGAGAGGGATTCGTTCCTGAATGAGAAGCTTCCAGCTTCAGAGGAGTTCTGCAGTATTGATCGGCCCACTCTCGCACAACGGAATACACGCGGCACATCTCTGCTTCCTCCGAAGGCACCTTCACACCGACACTATGTAGTATCGTGCCTTTTCTTCCTACATTCTCACTCACTCTCTCTCTCTCTCTCTTTCTGTTTCTCTTTCTATCTCTATCTATCTCTATCTTTCTTTCTACGTTCTCCTCCAGCAACCCCTAGGAGCGTCCAGGGGCAACTTCCAACACGACCAACCCCCGCCGGCAAACAAGCTACCTTCCTCGTTCTCTCATCTCGTCAGTGTCAAGGTCAGGTCAGACTACCTCGAGAATCAAGGAAAGGGAAACACGCTTGATTGCTCTCTTACCACCCTTTTGCATTTTTTTTTTCTTCTTCTTCTTTTTCTTCTTCTTCTTCTTTCTCTTTATAGAAGTGATTCCCTTAATTCGTTATTATTTCGATCGTAGTAAACTTCGATTTTATCTTCGTGACTTTTCTTTTTCTTCTTTTCTTCTTCTTTTTTTTTTTTTCCTGTACTGGATATTTATACGTCAATATGTCCATCCATCATCCCTCCACTCCAAAAATATCCACTACGTCTCTTGATTCGTCCGTTTTGTTTGTTCCGTGCAGCTTTTTTTTTTTGGGTTCCTTTTTTTTTTTCTTTGACCTTTTTTTCCTCATTTTACGAGAATAAAACTAGTATGTGCGAGATCTGCTGGCACGAGGAGAAAAAAAAAGAAGAAAGAGAAAGTATATGTATTACGTGGAGGAAGGCCAATGATAGTTGCAAAAAATATATTTTTTTTTTAACGTAGGTTCATAACAACAAACGAACAAACAAATAAACGAAAAATAAATATAAACGAGAAAATTTATGAAATTCTATTAGAATCAAAATAAATTTTTATTCGTTGTCTTTCTCGGTATCGTTAATACGAAGTAATAAAATTTGTCTGTTTTTATTAACGAAAAAGTCAATGGGAGCTCTCGTTTTCATCGGACTTTAGGTTTTATCGATAAGAAAGTAAATTCAATAATGATTATGTTATAGAAGAATATATTTTCTGATAGCGTAACATTAATTCGCTTAACATATGGTATAAAAAGTATCGCATAAATCAAGGGACCTGTGTTCCCTAGTATTAGATTGACCTTTAACTTCGTATACAATGGGGTTTGATCGATATATAACGTTTTGTAGCAAAGTAAAAAAAGACATCATGTTTTTATTGATGTCCTTTATTGAAAATTTAATAGAAAATTATGATATTAATTTATACGTAATTTATACTTACATACGTAATATATTATACAGAGATTTATTTACATAGATCAATTTATATTAATTTCTAAATATTATGATCCAGGTTTCGCATGATTTAAAGAAGTAAATTTAATCGATCGGAAAAATATATACATAGAGATAAACTTCATTAATGACTCTTAAAGTTGTAGTTCTTCATCAAGATAATATTCAACAAGATATATCTCTTTGCGAACTCAGCAAAATTGAAAGGAACTCGATTGTGATTTTCTCATTTATCTTCTATATTTGTCTGACATTGTTATTTAATCAGGCTACTTGATAGAATTAACTATGAGTCTCTTGAAGATTATAAAATATACGTTGGTATAGTTTTTAAAAATAAAAGATGGATAGATAGTTCTCCGGGGAAGGATAAATCATTAACGGATAACTAAAAATTATTGATTAAAAATAATACACATATTCTTTCGAATAAAATTATATTTAAATTATATAAAAATAATAATCGATTATTCTGATTTATATAAATAAATTTTATCATTAATCTGATCGAGATCTATCTATTTAGATTGTTAATTTTAAGAGAGTAAGAAAGAAAAAGAAAAGAAAAATATAAAAAAGAGCCCTCATATTTTTTTGAAATTAAATAAAACAAAATTGATTTCATCCGAAAGATTTTAACAAATTTCCATATTTCTGTTTGGAGCATAACCAGTTACATAACGTTACATACCATTTCGATTTAAATGCCGAATAAATACGACACTAGTATATTTTGCGCATAAATATCGTAACTCATCAAAATATCGTAGTTATTCATGTATTTTTAATGAATGCTTTCAATGATAGGGGTTTTATGAAAAAAAAAAAAAAAAAAAAAAAAAAAAAAAAAAAAAAAAAAAAAAATAGAAAAAGAAAAAATAAATAAATAAATAAATAAAAATAGAGGAAGAAAATAGTTCAGGAGAAAATTGAACGAAAGGTTTTGTAACATATATATATTTTTTTTAGATAATATCGATCAAAATCTATTATTTAATAATTGAATAAAAATCTTATTAAGAACACGTTATAATAATCTTATTATTATATTGATTAATACAGGGAGTTTTATTGTTAAATGAATATGATATATATATATATATATATATATATATACGCAGAGATAGAGAGAAAGAAAGATGAATTAACGTGTTGCTTATAAATTAACCACAGAGTTTGATCATTCGATCTGCATAGATCAGAGAACTGTGATCGATGTCTGTGAAATGAAAATGTTTTACTCATAACTTGAAAGTTGAATAGTATCGTAAAGGATAGAGACTCTCCTTCCCCCCCCCCCCCCCCCCCCCCCTTGAAAATTATTTTGTGCCATTTAATGAGAATCTTTTTAAAAGCATGATAACGTTAGATACGTTATGTCTTCGTTTAAATGGAAAATCGAGTTTCCATGAGTATTTCTTTCCCTTTATCTACCTTACCACCAGCCCTATGATGCGATCGAGCGTATAATCGTTTCCCGTCGCGTCGCTGACTCCATAAATCTTTTAAAAGCAAAGCTTATCGATCCAGGCGGGGACCGGCTTGACAAAATGGCCACTCGCTTGCACGGATGTTCGCCACGCTTTAATGCAACCCATCGTTTAAAACTTTTTAAACGTGACGACTTAGGTTATTTTTTTAACTATCGCGATGTAAATTCTTTTCGATGAACGTATAAAAAGAAAAAAAAAAAGAAAAAAAGAAAAACAAAAAAGAAAAAAAAAACAAAAATCAAACAAAAAAATTATTTTGATATCTTTCGATAGAAAAAAACAAATCAAATGGGAGTAGTGATATTTATATCGTTTCATTTTATATATAATTGATAATTTTATAGTTTTAAAATGTCTACAATACGATTATGATTTAAAATAATTAGAACGATTGGAGAATAATTTAGAAAGAGCTAAAGAAATAGTTATCGATGAAAATGTCTATGAAGTTTTATTGACCACTTGAAGATTTTTATTTCCAACATTAATACAAGTGTTTTTCATCTGTTCAAAGGACGTACGAAGATTTCGTTTCTCAAATAATATTTTTAAATGAGTAAAAATATTACGTTTTGTAGAATCGTCTCGAAGTGGACTTTATTTTTCACGATTAACTCTTTTGTTTTTCCAAGAAAGTAAAAACTTATGTAACATTTGGATTTTCATATTTGTTCAATGGTTATATAAAGGATCTTCAAATGTTGCCTTTAAAAGAAAAATTTATCTTTTTTTCTATAACGATAAGACATTTATTACATAGAATGACATATCATTTGTATAGAAATCCTATCGCTCCTTATCCCTCAGGAATATTTGGTCCTGACTAATTTATGAGAATCTCGATCGATAGTGAAGGTATCTTTGAAATTTAGGTCGTATAACCGACATTGAGAGCCGCGTAGGCGTCTTCCTCCTCACCCCTTCATCCATCCCTGTTATATCACTTTAAGGGTGCTCTCGTCGATAATTCCTTTAAACGTAACTAAAGATTTTAGAAAGGATAGGATAGTGATAAAATAATCGATTTATATTCGCGAAAGGAACGTATCGATAAACGATTTTAGTTTCGTGAAATTAATCGACTTGTGTGTGATGTAGAAAGAAAAAGTGTAAGAAAATAAAAAAAAGAAACAAAAAAAAAAAAAAAAAAAAGAAAAAAAAAAAGGAAAAGAAAAACAAAAATATATTTTATTTGATCGCATAAATAAATATGATATAATAAAATTTAAATAATATTCGTAAGTTATAAATTGATAATTCGTATTTATTGGTATACATTCGTTTTAAATTTATACACCTAACTTATAATTACTTGTAAGTATTTGAAAAAAATTAAGAAAAAATTGCTTCAAAATAATGAGTGGGAGTTTTATATAAAAATTTAAACGTGACTTTCGGAGGACTCTCCAAGGTTATCGCAAAGTCAAATAATCATCACTGTGATGCCGTTCCCCTTTGATATTATAAAACATTCCGTCTGAGAACATTTCTTTTTTTTTTTTTTTTTTTTTTTTTGCGCGCGTTTAATATTTGAATATATCGCGTGTATACATATATAAACCAAGTCTATTGTATATGCTTGATAAAAATCTTAAGTAGGTAATTTTTTTTTTGGAAAAGTAAAGAAAAGAAAAAAGAAAGAGAAAAAAAGAAAATGAAAAACAAAACATCCCATAGTTTTGTCCTCGCAATTTTTTTCTCCCATACGAATTATCATTATATTCGCCATTATAAAATTCCCGCACAGCATTTTACTCATTATATTTTCATAATGTTAAGGATAAAACCATTACTACATCATTATTACAACATAATAAAATTATGAACGATAAAAAAGATATCTGGAGGCTAAAAAAAAGAAAAAAAAATAAAAAAAAAGAAACAAAAACCAAGGGTGGGGGGGAAATCTTTTATAAAATTTCAAATGAATGAATTCGATCGTTTCGTTAAATTTTCATTGAAACTCTTTTTCTTCTTCTTCTTCTTCTTCTTTTTTTTTTTTTTGATTTGTTTGGGGTTTCTTCTTTCTTTCTTTCTTTTTTGTTTTTTTCTTGTTAAAAATAGTAAATCAATTCAGATTCGTTTAATTTTCCAGATCTGACCGTTCGGAGGTGGTGTAAGGAATGGCCAGCAGTACGGAGGACTACGGCTCGGAATTGCAGGAGTTGCAGTGGGGTGGTGGTAGCGGTTCTCATTTTCTACGAAGTAATTCTCACTTTCTGAGAAGCGGTACCGGAGGTTGTTACGAAGCTGAGGATCTTGAACCAAATAGCAGGCACCATGCCGGTCAACACAGAGGATATTATAGCCCGCCTGGCACCAGTTATACCATTGTCGAAAGACCACCCAGTGCTCCTCATCATCACTCTTCTCATACGACACCTTATAGGCATCGAACTCATGCGACTTCCGGTACTGGTGCTATTTCACCAGAACAAGTACTCAGGTTCGATTATATTTAAAGTAATTTCTATAACGTTTTTCTTTTTCTTTTTTCTAATTTTTCATTTCAAACGATATCCATAGGACAGAGTGATAATTTGAATTTATATTGCGGGAGCGGACTGGGGGGTGGGTGGGATGGGGGGATTAGATTGGGAAGAGAAAAAAAAAGAATCAATTCGCGTTGTCCTTGTCCGAGTATTTGAGACATATTGCATATTGGTAAAAGGTAATGTTCTCTTGACGTATCATTTCTTGTTGACATTTTTCTATATATATTTTTTTTTTTTTCTGGAGAACAGGCCGACCTTAATCTCCTAATATGATAAGATAATTACCTGTTACGGTTTATTTCGATTTAACTGAGAAGATAACGTGGTAGAATCGTATAAAGGAGGTTAAGCGATGCGATTCTCGCTTTAGGAATCACAAAGGAATATTTCATAGTAACGAGCATGCACGTACATAGGTGTAGTAGATATGTATTTGAAGTGGTAGCTCTGGCAGTAGAGAGCTCGTTTCCTTTGAAGTCACACGCATGCACACACAAGTTTATAAAGTGAAAAGTTTCTGTTTATTTCTTTTTTCTTTTTTTTTTTCCTCCCATTTTCGATTTTACTCCCATTTCGATATCTCACCCCGTTTACAAATATTTTTCAATGGCTTTTGAGGAGGATTTTATTTCTGTTAAATTAATAGCATAAAAGAAAAACAAAATATTTCCATTTCCAAATTAACCCCGAGCAATTACGTTTAACGAAATATCAGGTTGTTCGGTAATGGTGTACCAGCGGAAAGACGTCAAGGTGAACGAAGGACACCTGCCTCGAGTCCAGCCAGCGTGGCCGCCGTGAGAAGTACGAGTTCTTCTCAACAGGGTCAACAACAGTCTCAACAACAATCTCAACAA
>NC_062197.1:5143509-5158509 GCF_912470025.1 Vespa velutina | reverse complement strand
ATTTAAGCACGCACGGTTAGCGGAACAGTTGCTTGGCAACTTTTTAGCCTGATGGAAAGTCTGCGAATTGTTCTCAGGGGTGGGTGTCTACATCTCGAGAGTGGAAGAAGGTTCAGTGGCCGAGCGAGCTGGACTCAGGCCAGGGGACACCATTTTAGAGGTGAATGGCACACCCTTCCATGCGGTGACCCACGAGGAGGCTCTCAAAGTGAGTTCATTTTCTTGTTCAACGTTTACTTCATTAATCTCATATTTCTCTTCGTCTTAAAAATTATCATCATCATCATCATCATCATTAACATCATATTTATCATCATCGAACTTTTTTCGAAATATTTTGCCTAAACATTTTCTAACTCATTTACAAATATTTCCAACTTATATATATATATATATATATATATATATATATATATATATATATGTATACGTGTATCTATACATAAGAATGTATCATTGGAAAGCCTGAAAAATATTGTCCATTAGCCGACTCAGGTCGAGCTTGCAGTTTTCTACGTATGAAATATGATCGATGACCTTGCGGATAAAAAAATATATGTAGGTATAGCCAAGCTTGGAAGCACTGAAATGGTTTTAACTCTCTCGACGTCTCGTTATCGCGAATGATTTGTCCATCGTTCGTATATGCATTATGCAAGTTCATATGTTACAAGATAGCTTGTTATCTACATATGGAAAGTTACCTATCATTTAGTGTATTTTTCGGATTGGCACATTAATTATATGTCGAATCTTGTTTTATTCAACGTTACATTAACGATCATATATTATAGTTGTATAAATGAATTTTCTTGAATATATAAATTAAATAAATATTTCATCGTTTATTTATTTATTTGATATTGAAAATTTTATAAATCGATCATATAAGTTATTCGTTGTTACATCAAAATTCATTGATTCTTGTTCGATTAAGAACACGATCCAATTAAAAGTCGACTGTAAATTAACTCATACGCGAGAAATCATCGACCAGATATTTATGATCGACCTTAGAAAGTTTTATCGATCGATAAGTGTCATCGAATAAGATTCGTATCGATCGAAAATATCGAGTAAAGCATAGATAATACTTACTTACTTACTTATATAAGATAAAAAAAAATTATCTCGACATTAATTCTTTCATTGATAATTTCTTAATCGACCCGATCGATTCTTCATTGACGTAGAATTATTATCGACTTGGGTGTTATTTAGATAATAATCCATAATAATCATCTACGATGTACCATCTACGATCGAACGAGTTAGATCGATCGATCGATCGATCGGAGTCGATGGGATAGATTGTATATTTCTCGTTGAAGAAAAACAAAAAAACAAAAAAAATAAAAAACTTAGCTAAAATTGATAATTGATTATTAAGATGAAGAAGAGTAGGTAAGGAAAAGATTAAATATTAAAGATAACGAGTCGTCCTTGGATGGGTGGATCAAATCGATAATAGATAAATAGATAGATGGATACCTATGTATCTATGTACATATGGAAAGAGGGTGAATAATATCTACTTAGGAAGATCGAAAGGGAGAGACGTATAGCTGACGAAGATCGAAAGAAACGTACATAGCTCAGAGCTATGCCCATTCGTCTAATCTCTCGCCTAACTGTAAAACGTTACGGTACAAGTATGCGATAGCTATCACTGTACCTTCCGATAACAACTCGTCATCATACTTTCCATAGTAGCTAGCTTAGTTTTTAGACAAAAGATTCTCGACAATGGCCCATCAGGATATCAGTGGGACTACTATTCCCTTGATATAAAAAGAGCACGAGGCGTTAGCTTCGGATTTACCAAAAAGAGCTAACGGTGGTATACTTCTTGGATATGCGCTAAATCCTCCTAATGCTACTTCTAATCCTACGTTGTATTTCGCTACGTTGATCCTACCTCTTTGCCTGGCTACTATTCTTTTGTATTTTAAACTTTCTCTCTCTCTCTCTCTCTCCCTCTCTCTCTCTCTCTATCATAATTATTATATCGACACGATAAACTTAGAAACTTTTTCTAAATTAGAAATTAATTGAATAATAGTTTTTTTTTTTTCTTTTTTTTTTTTTTTTTATCTTAAGAGATCTATCATAAATAAGAAATTAATTAATTAAATTAGGAATTAATATTTTTTTTCTTTTCTTCTCTTTTTTTTCTTTTTCTTTTCTTTTTTCTTTTTTTTTTTTTTTTTTTTTTTTGGAATTAGAAACACATATTTTTCTTTGCATCTTCGAATAAAAATTATCTTTTAACGCTTCTTATTCTTTGTTCGATAGATTTTTTTATATTTAGTTATATATATATATATATATATATTATTTTTTTTTTTTTTAGGAGGGAGATGCAAGTTATTATCAGTGCATTCGTGCGAATTAAAAAGAAACGGAAGTATTTTTATTACTTTTACGAGGAATCCAATAATAGATCAAAATAATTTTTCTTCATTTTTGCGATACTTCCCTCGTATTCTTTTTTCACATCTCGTTATTTTGCATTTTCAATGACTATATTCAAAGTTCTATTCTATGTTTCGACTTTCTACATTAGGAGAAATCGTCGAGATCGATTATTTTCCGTCGATTCGATCTAACAATTCTATCGTTTTCTTTTGTGCTACAATGACACTTTCTCTTTTTTCCATTTCATTATTTTTAATATCGTGATTATTGTGAGTACTCGAACTATAACAAAATGATTATGTATTCCAAGACGTCTCGTTCTCGAGACGAAGGATATATATATATATATATTTATATTCAAATTATAAAGAGAATATACGAGTAAGATTTGTTATCAAACTTTTCTTAAAAAGAAACTGCACTTTTGCAACGGACAAGTTACTAAAGCTTGTTATTTATTCGATCGATATTTTTCTTTTTTCTTTTTTTTTTTTTCTTTTCTTTCTTTTTTACAGACCATTAGAGTTCCTTTCTTTCCCTCTTTTTCTCGAACTTCTTATTGTTCCGTTTCGTTTTTTTCTTCTCTTTCCTTTTTTCCTTTTCTCATCTTCTTTCTTTCTGCGACGAGTTTAAACTAACGTTTCCAATTTATTATCTTAACATCACGAATGATGTTAATTATTTGTATTACAAAATTATATTTACATAGTCATTAGAATTATAAAATTAGTTTAAAATTTTTTTTTTTTTTTCGAGAAACGCTTTTCAATGTATCTTCTTAAAACTCGTAAAAATGCAGACATTTATGAAATCTTTTTAAAGGGTCAGCAATCATTAGAACAGAATTTCATTGATCGGCTCGATTAATGATAAAAGACGATTGAAAAATTCTAATTTTTAATGGGATTTAATAGCTTATAATGCAATAGTCTAAGTAAAAAGACTATCTTTTTGTATCTATAGAAATTTATTTGCTTCTGTTTGTATCGATCGTAAAAGAGGATAAAACCTCGTCCTTCGTGGTTTACGTCAAAGAGATAGGCGTTAGCGACGACCACCGCACGAGCGAAGAAAGATAGTTAATCATTAATTATCTTAACGTGGTAATATTCGAAGCTCGAAGCTATAGATCTAAGATATTGATTCATTCATTTCACGATAAAATTAATCCATCGTAAGAACGTATTAGAAGCGAGTTAATTTATAGCCATGACTGTTTCGAAATAATAATAATCATAATAATAATAATTATTATTATAAATAAATAAATAAATAAATAATTAAATAAATAAAAACACATAATTCATAATAATATTCATATCAAATTCATTCAAAAATTAAAGAAGAATAAAAAATACAGACATATATATATATATATATATACGTATGTCATTAACAGAAAAAAGATTAAGAATAAGATCATTACGATCATTTTTCCAATCCTCCGGAATTATATCCAAATCAAAATCATTAAGCAAGAAACTGAATTTAATAGATCATAGAAATAAAAAAAAGAAGTCAAGTAATATTAGAGATCTGCTCGTTGATCAGAAAATTTCTCAATGATATTACTCCGTTCTCTTTCCCTTATGGCAAATAAATAAATAAATAATATACGAGTGATACACAGTATGATCAAGAGAAAAAAGAATAATAATAATAATAACAATAATAATAATAAAAAAAAAAAAAACGCTAAGTTTATAAACGCATAGATCGCTAACGTAAACATACAAAATGATCTCCCTTTCTTATCATCTTCCATTTTATACATATATATATATATATATAAAATTATATATACATATGTATAAAATGTAGATAAAAGAATCGTAGTTGTGTCGGGTATGGTTATGTCATATCGTTGCATTGAAAACGACTGGCTCGATCTTGTTCACACGTTACTGTTTCTCTCTCTCTCTCTCTCTCTCTCTCTCTCTCTCTCTATTTTTTTTTCTTTGTTTTTCTATCCGAGTTTATCGATCGGGACGGTAAACGACAAGGAGGAAGACACGGAAGGAAATAGAGGATTAAATTGCTCGGCTTGTCGTTAAGAGTAACGGTGGTAACGGCAGCCAGTTATTCCATAATGGCTCGTAGACGTTTCAAGATAGCATGGGTCGAGACGAATCCTGGAAGGAGAAGGAAATATAAGAAGGAATATAGGCCGATACGCATAAGGAAACCCTTGTAGAGACGAGTAAACGAGCGTCGTCCTCTATCTTTCGTCGTCATTTTACTTTATCCCTTTCTTTTCTCCCCCCCCCCTCTCATCCTTCTTCTCAGTCAATCATCCTCCCTTGACTAACACCACCATCCACTGTACACCATTCACCATCTACCATCCACCATCCACCATCCACTGTCCACCCTCATGTTTTTTCTTTCTTTCTTTCTTTCTTTTTTTTTTTTTTTTTGCTTTCTTCATCCTCTTCTTTCTTCTTCCGTTGAAACTTCTTCGCGACATCCTGGCGCCAGTCTTTCAGGCGCCCTTCTTCGCCAAAGCACTGCCATTTATTTTCCCTTATTGTTAAAGGGTGTTGTGCCGAGGCTACCGTCTTGATAATACCGACAAAGATATTCTTTACAATCAGTAATCTTACTTGATATTTTGTTTCTTCTTTTCTTCTTTCTTTTCTTTTTTTCTCTTTTCATCAAGAAGTCATAGATCAGTTTTATGTAAATTGCAATTAAATGGACACATCTTGTATTTTGATTAAGTACAATCACTGCTTTTTTTTTTTCTTTTTTTTTTTTTTTTATTTAGAAAGAAATATTGGCAATATTAATTTTTCCTTGCATTTAAATACTTCAATGTACGATATTTTCAAGGATCTTTTTTTTATTTATTTTTTTTTTTCCTTTTTTTTTTCCTTTTTATTTTTCTTTTTTGAAATTCTTTTCTTTAAAAGAGAAATATTATATTAGATATGGCAGTTATTAAGCTGTTGAAAATATTTTTTACAATCTGTATTTATCATACTCGTCTGTTGTCATAAAATCATAGATCAAATAGATCAGTGTTGGCTTATGTAAATTGTTAACAACGTGTGTTTAATTAATTGCAGTTATGTTTACTTTTTTAGATAAATATATTAGCAATTAATTTATATTTAATCCTTTGTTTTTTATAATAAGTATAATATTTTTATAATATTTTTTACATAATTGAATAAAGATCTATATATATATATATATATATATATATAGATTATAATAAATTCATTGATGTATTATAATTTTATAAACGCAAGCTTTAATAAATCAGTTTGACTTCTCTTTTTAAAAGTAAAACTGATAAAGTATGTTAATTATATCTGTCTATAAAAATTCATTAATAGATTGATAGTTTACGTATCACTACTACGTAATATTAAATTACATAAGTACATGTGTATGTATCTATATATTTAGATTTGATTTGGAACAAGTAGTCAATTCATTGTTATGCTTTGAGAGATAATTATTATTGAAATATCATTTATAATACTAGGAATCAAAGAAGTACGAGTTGAAATTACTTCGATCCTTTATGATATTTGAAAAAAAAAGTATTTTAAAAATTAATTTTCATGTTTTCCTTTCCTTTTTCTTTTTTAGATCTACATCTTTGTATTTCTAAATTATTTTCATTTACAAAGTAATACAGAAAAGTTAAGAATACAAAACTATATGATTTATTTATATTTTACGATTTTAAATGTTTCTTCATCGTATAATCGAGTTTTAATTCTAATCGAATTAAATTCATTATTATATGAAAATGAATTCATTATCATATTTATAATCGATTAAATCAAAACAGAATCTAAACAAGGATTACTTTTACGTGTATGAGCATATGCATATGCACCGTGTATGTATGTATGAAAAGCTCGAAATTTGATGCTACTACGTTTATTCGCACGCGATATCGAAAATGACTTTTAGCTTTAGTTGAATAAATTTTTTTTCATTTAATTACGTGAATTATTTTAATTAATCGTCACGCTTAATTTTTCCTTGTTTATATATTTCATTGTTGTAGTCGTTAAATTTTTTTCTTTTTTTCGTAAAACTGAATTTACGATACTTCATTTCTTCATTTCTAAAAAGAAGATTTATAGATCTGTATAGTTACAGGATATATATATATATATATATATATATATATATATATATATATATAAAACAGAACAGAAGATAGCTTTGTATCGAAGTAGTTGAATCTACTCTTTACAAACGTAAATACGTTTTTATCGTATTCATATCAAATATTTGATATCATGCATGCATGAAGCCGTATCATAAATGTCTCATAAATTCTAACGCAGTTACATAGAAGGGTTTACATTAAATCGTCGATATTATTATAGAGATCGATAAACACAAGATAATAATAATATAAAAAAAATAAATGAATAAATAAATAAATAAATAAATAAATAAATGAAATAAGAAAGATAATGGAGTCGTCATCTTTTCATTCATTAATACGTCGAGAAAAAGAAATATTAAAAATGTTAGAAAGAATATAATTTCTATTAATATAACGTGGTTTATTATATTGGAGACGATGATTAAGCATCATTATGATCGTATAATTATGACGTCGTCTTATTAAAGTCGGTCGTGAATTATTATCATTTTTTTGTAAGATATCATCGTTAACTCTGTCAAATGATGCCTGTCTGACAACGGTGGTAATAAGTAGTTGGATTCGTTCATATATATGTATATATATATGATAATAATTTATATATATATATATAAATTATTCTTTACGAAGGATACGTAAATACGAATAAGTATGTATACGTTATATACGAGATAATAATCGAATTTTCGAATGACCCAGTAATGATAGTTCGGACAATGTATCTACTTCTTTATAATGGAATCTTTTGAATAATTTATATATCCGCTTAAGGTCATACCCGACACGCGATTTCGATCCTAAGAGAAATCGATCATACGGAAGTCCAAATTTATAACACGATCACGAGCATTTTCCTTTATGACGTAAAGCTTAGCCAGGAAATCGATCGTTTCCTCTTTATTTGAATTCATAAAGGCCATCCCCCATCGTTTTTACTTTCTTTATGAATCGTTTCTCTCAACGTACTACCATTATATTTATCGATCGATTTAACACGATTCCTTATTCTTTTTTTCATAAGCTTTTTTTCTTTTCTCTTCTTTTTCTTCTCTCTCTCTCTCTCTCTCTCTCTCTCTCTCTCTCTCTCTCTCTCTTTCTCTTTCTCTCTCTCTTTTTCCTTTTCTCTTTACGCTCGATTTAAGATCATTCTTCTTATTCGTAAGAAAAATTTATCGTTTATAATGGATTACCAGTAATATATAATGCGGTTTACTATCATTATTCAACGGATTTCTCGATGTCTTTTGGCATGGCTCCGTTGAATATTTATCTCCATTGCCAGTCTTTATTATTCATGATTTTACCCGGATGAAACTCGCCCTCGACGATTTCTGGAATTAGCCAAGCTAATTTTCGTACCGTAGATCTTGTTCATTCAGAAACTCGTTAAAATTGAAATTCAACCGAGTTCGTTATGATCTTGTTGATCAAACGACGACTATGATGCAACGGTATTACAATCTTTTTGTATTCTTAAATTCTTTAGGATAAAGGATTAAATATTTTTATTAAACATTTTTATAATAATTAAACAAATATATTTTCAATACGTTATATCTTTCTTTTTTTCATTAAATGAAAATTTTCTTTTAGAAAAAGAAAATTCATTCGCAGTATATATTATGCTTGAACAAATTCAAAATTGTTAATTACGAGTTGTAATGTAATTTAAAAGTAACATTACATTTACTCGTTGAATTTATTTTGCTGTTCTCTAATATTATAATTAAAAAAAAAAAAAAAAAAGTAAAATAAGAAAAAAAAGAAGAAGGAAAAAAGAAAGGAAGAAAAAACACGATGGTCCCGTTTAAAAATGTCAAAATGATCTTGCTGATTTTATCGAAAAAAATAATCGAAAATTGTTTTGCCAATTATTATTATTATTATTATTATTATTATTATTATTATTATTATTATTATCATTATTATTATTGTGACTTATCGCCGATTAGAAACTATTAAATTTTTCTACGTGACTATTCATTTTTCGGATTGTGTTGTGACAACTGCCTTAAAAAATCATAATTATGGTTACGATAACCACTTCCTATACATTATTTATATATCCTTAATGAATTTTTTTTCTATATACATTATACTATACATTAAGATTGTACACACACATACACGCACACACACACACACATATATATAAACAGCGTCATAATTTTATAAAAAGAAGAGTATAAAAAGATTCTTGAAAAAAAAAAAAAAAAAAGAAAGAAAAAGGAAAACGAAACGTCGAGATCAAAGGAAAAAGAAAGAAAAGTAAATATTATATGCAAAAGAGGAAGAACGGTTTCTCTTTTTTTATTTTTTTATTTTCTTTTTTTTTTTTTTTTTTTTTTTTTCTTTTTTTTTTAACAAACCAGGCAATGCCTTTTATTTATTTCCGATCGTTTCGATAAAGTCGACGTATTTCGCAATAATGAGAGCATATATACTAACCGTTGGCACATAGAACCATTCCACCTTTACGTTTTATGGCGCTCTGTGGTTAACATAAATGATCTTTGATCCGCCCATTCCTATTCCATCTTTTTTTTTTTTTTTTTTTTTTAGTAAGATTTATCGCATCGATTAATATATAATCCATTCTTTCTACTATTTTTTTCCCTCGTCTCTCTCTCCCCTCCCTTACTCGTATCTATCACAATCTGACTCATGATTTTCTCTTTGCGTCAAACATTTTAATTACGAATTTAATAAGACCTACTATTTCTGATCAAAGTCTTTTGTTATAGGATCAATGTACAATATATGAGAATATATGAGAATTCCTGATTAGGAAGCAAACAAAGAAAAATATCAAACATAATCATTTGCAGAAGAGATTTATTACTTTGATACAATGACATTGATCCTTTGTCAACATTCATATTACGTAAAATATATTTTTTTTGCATAGCAATAAGCCGAGAAGATATTTAGATGGTTTTACTTAAAACCACCACCCTATATATATATATATATTTATTTAAATAAAAATCTTTTGTACATATATATATATATACGTGCATATACACATACATATATTATATTTTATCGATTTAAAAAGAAGAAGAAGAAGAAGAAGAAGAAGAAAAAAAAAGGAACAAATAATAGGTCATTATCCTCTAAATTTTCCATTACTTTTTTTTCTTTTTTATTTTCACGTTACATCTATTTGCATATAAGAGAAAATCATCTTTCCTCTCCTCGGAGATCCTAAAGGAGGACTCGGATCTGAGCTCGATCAAGCTCGCTGGGTCAAGGATAGGCAGGATGTGACGTCACGGGCTGCGAGAAGATCGATATCCTCTTGCCGGCTCGTTCGTGTGCTGCCGTCACCGTCGACAAACGCACTATCTCCCCTCTCTTTACTGACCTTACTACCAAGGCAAATTCTATCCTTATTCGAAAGTATTATTCTCTATTTCTCTCTCTCTCTCTCTCTCTCTCTCTCTCTCTCTCTCTTTATCTTTCTCTCTTTTTCGTCTTTGAGAAAATCACGTTCGAACGCTCGGTAAAAGGGCTCTTTTGCTACCGATTTCATTCAATACAATGGCTCCCAGTCGTCTCTATCTTTCTTTCGTTATTTTTCATTCTTTTTTTCTTCTTTCTTTTCGAATATCCTTTTGCCTCTTCCTTTCGAAAAGAATTCTTTCCTAATGAAAAGCTCGAGCTTTCTTAAAACCCACTCTCACCTCCATCTTCAACGCTTTCGATACAACGGATACAATGCGTCCATTGTATGTTCGTGTGGAGATAACATGTAAATATTACTACTACTACTACTACTACTACTACTACTACTACTACTATTACTACTACTACTACTACTACTACTACTATTACTATTACTGTTACTGCTACTGCTGCTGCTATTAGTACTATTATTGCTGCTGCTACTTCTGCTACTATCTAATTTTCTTTTCTAATTCTCTAGAATTGTTTAATTCATGAAAAGTCGCTCGAAAAACAAATCTTAATTTTTTCTTAAGATCTTAAATTTAAATATTTATTAACTTAGATTACGTATATACTTAATACAATTATTATACAGGATATTGATCTAAATTTCCTATGGGGATTCTAAATAATAATTAATTTTTAAAAACGATTATTACATCTTTTTCTTTTCCTAAATCCTTTAGGTTAATATCTTTTTGCTTTTCATTTTCTTTTTCTATTCCCTTTTTTTTTTTTTATCCAATCAAACAATATTTAACTTGTAAAAAAAAAAAAAAAAAAAGAACAAAATAACGATATATCTAAGTACAAGATCTAAAAGGGGTCACGAAAAAGGATAATTTGATGTTTAATATCATTTAGGAAGTTTTGATGTACCTAGGAACTTTTGAATGATCCTCTATATATGGGATTTAATCTTTTCGATATAACGGAGCAAACGGTATATAAAATACTTATACAATACTTACTAAAGTACCTACGTATAGTAATAAAGGAATACATCGTAGAAGAAAGAAAAGTCTTGTACATTTTTCTCTACGAAAGGGATATATATATATATATATATATATATATATATATTCCCGGTGGATTTCAACAGTAAACGTTGGACTATCTCAACCATAATCTTCGAATCGTCCTGGGAGCTTAGATATCCTCACCGGACTGAAGGATGTCCCAGATCTAAGAATATTTCATAGTTACATACATTCCTTCCACGAAGGGAGAGTGTACTATCTTCGTATTTCATTTCTTATAGAAATATTTTCGAACAGAATGAACTATTAATCATTAATTATCGTATAATTATTTTCTTTCTTTCTTCCTTTTTTTTTTAACTTTTTTTTTGTTTCTTTTTCCTTCAAGATCGTTCCAATACACAGCATCGTTTCGTACGACGTAATAAAATTTAATCTTAGATTAATTCTTAACTGTAATCTCGGTAAGCTTATCTCAGCTTTATCGGTAATCTCGATTAAGGATTTTAAAGATCTGTAAATTTAACGTATGTTTTATTCATGTTAGCTGATGTTAATTCAAGGAAAGAAAATTCGAAAATAACGAAACAATTCTATCGGGTATGCTATTGACTTCTATGATTTTTCTTCCTTCGAAAACATTTTCAATCATTTTCTGTTCGGGTTTTTCCTTTTTTTTTTCTCCTCTCTCTCTCTCTCTCTCTCTCTCTCTTCTATTTTTCAAATATGATTCTATTTCGAAAATAAATCTCACGTACGAATACGAACAATTTTGTTCCTCAATTACTTCCAATTCTTTCAATTCTTTTCTTCCTTTTTTCGACTTTTTTCTTTTTTTTATTTATTTATTTATTTATTTTTTTTTTAACTATAATAAATTCGTAAGACGAATTTCGTTCCATTTTCAATCGTGCACATTCTAGTATTACTTCGTGAAGGTTTATAAATTCGTATATTTCTTTTTTCTTGTTAAAAATCATAAAAATTGTTAACGTTCATTGCAGACATTTCTTTATTTCTTTTTTTTTTTTTTCAATAAATAAAGAACAAAATGTTTTCTTCGAAATAGATGCTGAAATCCTGTAGGACTTTGAGTATGACGGTACGTGGACCGGCATTAGATCCCCGTTGCAGAGTTGGTCATCCTGTTTGGCCATCTTCGGGTCGTCAACAATCCTGCAGTTGGATGGACCGTCAAGGAAGACCAGCTTCTCCGCCACCTTTTTATTCCTCCCGAGATTCCCGATATGGACCACGAACGCGAAAGGTCGAACTATGCATCGAACCAGGCCAATCTCTTGGTCTTATGATCAGAGGTGGTCTCGAATATGGCCTTGGAATATATGTCACTGGAGTAGACAAGGATAGTGTCGCCGATCGTGCTGGACTTCTGGCGAGTAACTCTGCTATTTTTATATTTTATCACTTCTTCCTTTTTTCTACTAGATTATATATATTATAAAAATAAAATATATATATATATTGCTATATTATGTAGATATATATATATATATTATTATTATTATTATAAGTCTAATATACTTATATTACTATGTTATATAATAATTATTATATATTATTTTATAAATGATTATATTTTAAATGATTTTATATTGTTAATATAGTAACATTATAATTATAAATATACATATTATATTAAATATATTTTACCATTATATATGTATATATTACTATTATAGTAATATTAGTATTTTACTATTATAATATGTATATATATTATATATGTATTAGTATATTATACATTATATGTATATAATTAGATATTATTTAATTTTTATATATCATTTAATTTCTATCAGAAGAATTCTTTTTTCAATAGATATTTAAAATATAATCCAAAGGTATGACAGAAATTATGTGGAAATATTCAATAAATTTTATCATTTAAATTCGAGATATGGTTATATTGAAAAATCATCCGAGATTGTTTCTGAAGTATTGTTAGGGGATTTGCTATGCTGATATACGAGCGGTTATAAATATTAAGTTGCTTGTTCACGGAGCTCCATCGATTTTAGTTGATATCGAATTTCGTTATAGCCAATATGAATATACTTCCCTTTTTTTTTTTTTCTTTCTTTCTTTCTTTCTTTCTTTTTATGTAGAATAACATCTCAAATGTATGCTTCGTATATAAAAAAAACTCGCGTGGGTTATCGGGATTTTGTTCTGAGAATAGCCGATAGTAACGAAAGGAAAAAAAAAAAAAAAAAAAAGAAAAAAAGAAACGAATACGACGTATACATTTTATGCGAAAATTTCACGGATACCTGTTTATGTAATATATTCTGAGAATTTTCTGTTTATTAATTTTCATGGATAGGTCGGAGATCAGATTATAGAGGTCAATGGACAAAATTTCGAGGAAGCCACACACGATGAGGCAGTACAGATATTAAAAACAAACAAGAGAATGAGTTTATTGATACGAGACGTAGGAAAGGTACCTCATTCGTGTACCACCAGCCAACCAATTGTGATGCCAACTTCGAGATATCCTGAACACGATCCTCTCATTCTCGAAAGTCCTGGAAATCATCGGCCGCCTAGTCCTGCGTAAGAAAAATTCATATATAAATTCATATATAAATTCATATATTTCGTTAGCTTAGTTATGAAAAATGAAAGAAATTTAATCAAGTGTTTAACAACGATATTTTTATATACATACGTTTTTAATACGTATATATAATATATTGTAATACGTAAATACTTCTGAAGAAATAAATATCTCATTCTTTCTTTCTAAATATATCAATGAATATTAAAATAATATTTCTTTGAATTATTTAATAAAATATAAAATTTTTATGATTTCCTTGAGAAGTCTTTATAATCGTTCGCATGATTTATTTATACGTTCTTCAATATTTATTCGAGGCAATGATTTTTATTGGTTTATTGTATAAATGAAATAAAGGAAAGATCGATAAATGAACGCTCACGTAATACCAACGATAACCCAATTTTATGTCTATAAAAAAATGTACATAAAGAAAATTATATGATGTAATATTTGTAATATTATAGCTCATTCTCAAGACAATATAGTTATAGTCTAACTTAGTACTATAGTATAGTTACATTTAATTATAACATAACTTATTACCGAGGAGTATGATTTATAGAGATACATAATTATTATTTAATCACAATATAACTTATATTAATATAACTATACTATATTAATAGTAAGTAAAACTTATAAATTAAATAAATATTATATCCTTTCTAGGAATAATTAATTAAAAATTAATTTATTAATTTCTCCGACGGAACAAATATAAAATGTCTTATAAAAAATACTTAAGCATATTAATGTCAGACTTTGAATCGCGTTACAAAAGAAGAAGAAACAAAAAAAAAACAAAAAAAAAAGAAAAGAACAAAGAAAAAAAGGGAAAAAAGAAATTCAAATTAAATAAAAAAAAAAAAAAAAAAAAAAAAAAAAAAAAAGAAAGAAAAAGAACAAGAAAGGAAAAAAGTAGAAAAGAAAAACAAATTGGGTTTAATAAAGATCTAATTTAATGATATAAATTTTATATTAAATATCGAAACGTAATAAAATAATTTTAAGATTAAAACGTTTTTCAAGAAGCAGTACGAACGAATGGAGACATCGTGGTGGAATTCACACGGTTTCTGCGGCTACAGCAGCCATGGTTGAAGAAAAGGCAAGGGTTGTACTAGCGAGAAGTGAAAGGGCCGAGCTCTCCCAACTTCTCGCCGATTATAGAACGCGAAGGCTGACGGTCGAGGAGCTGGTTGCGAATCTTGCCGATCTTTTGAATACCCATGAAAAATTGACGCTTCTAACGGAACTCAGAGAACTCGTTGATAGCAAGGATAGAGCTGCTTTCGATAATTTAGTTTACAGACCACGCATCGCCATGGCCAGGGTGAGTTTCTTAAATCGTTAACGAAACAAAAGAAAGAGAACAACAACGAAAAAAAAAAAAAAGAAAAGAAAAGAAAAAAAAAGACGAAGACAAA
>NC_062197.1:5138509-5141009 GCF_912470025.1 Vespa velutina | reverse complement strand
CATTCTTCTTCATTTTCATTGTCTTTTTTATCTTTTCTTTTTCTTTTCTTTTTCTTTTCTTTCGTTTTGTTTTTTTATCTTCTCGCCTTAATATTCTTCTTTTTCGTTTTATTCGTTCGTTCGATGTACCGAGCGCGCGACAACGGTACACACATGTGTATATATACATATACATATATATATATATATATATTTATTTATTCGTTTATTTATGTATATATACATATATTTAATTACTTACATGATTTTTCATGTACGAGTTCGCCTGAGCTTTGCTAAATTTTTTTCTTTTATTTCTTCCATAAAAACGACCGAGTGTGCCAATCGGAATGTACTTCACGATAAAGGAAAAATGGAAAAATTAAACAAAAAACGATAAAAGCAATTTCGTCGCATGTCCATCGTCGATGTAATTTCGATAAAAGGAAAAAAAAAAAAAAAAAAAAAAGGAGAAGAAAAAAAAAAATAATAAAAAAAGAAACCAAATAGAGAAGAGAAAAAGAATCTTTGCAAATTAGAAATTTGATTGTTAGTACATCGACATCAAATATTAACGTCGATTTATTAATAAATCTTTCGAAGTTTTATTAACAATATCGCACACTCGGTTCGAAAAATGCTGATAGCGCGATTCGCCTAAAATGATCGATTTTAATCCGCATTCCGTACATCGTCTCGCCGATTAGGAATTAGGGATACTTAGGGTTGCGTCTAATATAAACGGTAAAGAAAAAGTAACGTTAGTTAAGTGACTTAAGAAAAGATCCTGTGAGACCTGGCCTCTGAACAAAGCTTGGGTTAACTCGATAACGATCGGTTTCGTGACCAACGTTATATCAGACGATCATTGTCTCTTTCTTATCTTTCGATCAAAGAGAAAATCTTTTCAGTGGGGGTGGGCGGGTGGTGGGAAGAAGGAGAGAGAGAGAGAGAGAGAGAGAGAGAGAGAGAGAGAGAAAGAACAAAAATGATCGTATCTTATTAAAAATCGTTGGTCAACGTAATCGAACAAACGATCGGTGATCGTTGATTAATCGAATTGGCTTGGAGATGGTATGACAGGATCTGATGATTTCTCACAGAGGGGTGTAACCGGTGGTTGTTGCCGTCCGGGACGACTGGTGGACGTCGAGGGAGATCCCCTGGGAGTGACAGGACCTCTCCTGCCAAGGGATAATCAAGAGTATAGGTCACCGAGCGAGGACAGCGGTCTCGGGGCTGATATCCCCAGGACCAGGTCGATCTCTAAACGTTTTTCAATGAAACTATTTAACGATCTATCGTTAAACTTTCTTTCACATTTTTCATATCTCAAATGTTCGATATTCTTTTGATTCGTTCTTTTCTTAATTTTTTTTTTTTTTTTTTTTTTTTTTTTTTTTTTTTTTTTTTTTTATTACAACCATAGACAACAAGACGTTTTTCGTTAGATTTTGAAACTGATCAAAAAGACAAAGAAAATTATTCGTATCGATTGATACCTCATTTACAATGATATTTTATTTATTTATTTATTAAATAGCCATGAAAAATATTTATGATTAGGAATACGTCGATCATGAAATATTATACTTATTGGATTTATTTGATGAAACAAAAGGTTATTATTAATGTGACAAATAGTATAAATATGATAATTTCTTGATAAACAGTTTCCTTCTTTCATCTCGTCGTCTATGGTTGAAATTAAAAAAAAAAAAAAAAAAAAAAAAAAAAAAAAAAAAAAAAAGAAGAAAAAAAAAGGAAAGAAGAAGAAAACTTTCGAAGATACGTAAAAACCTATCGAGTCAGATTGCACGTTTCTATGAATATACTTTTTTTTTTTTCTCTCACGTTAAAATAAAATCCATAGATCAATATCGATCTCTCTCGTTCTTTCTTCGATTAGAATTTTAGAAAAGGATGAAACAGAGATAGTCCCGAAAGAAATTAAAACGTTATTAGAAAAGAAAAATATTCATTCCGCGTAGTTTTCATGAAATTCAAATTGATCGTTTCCGCATGGAGCTTCGTTAGAACAGAGATAGATAGATAGATAGATAAAGAGAGAGAGAGAGAGAGAGAGAGAGAAAGAGAGAGTGAGAGAAAGAGAGAGTGAGAGGCACGTGAGTCAACATGGGAATTCGATTTTCTCTATACTCTCGTACGATCCAATCAAAACTCTCAATGAAGACAGAGAGAAAGAGAAAGAGAGAGAGAGAGGGAAGGAAGGAAGGAGGGAAGGAGAGAGAGAAACTCTCGTTTAGATCCTCGCTATTTCATTCACTAACTAATCACATAACGCAAATATCTGATCTAATCGTGCGTGCACAGCGCGAAAAGCTTTATGCTTAAAGACTTTATTTATCGCCTACGCTTGCTTTGCATTTCTTACGTAAGATAAATCTTTATCTACTTACGTATCACCTAATGAAATTGACATGGCGAACAATGAGAAAATTATACTAATACATGACCCTTATCCTTAGATCTTCTCTTTCGTATTAGATCAAATTTAAGA
>NC_062197.1:5118509-5131009 GCF_912470025.1 Vespa velutina | reverse complement strand
TTGTTTGATATAAAAAAATTAAATGTCAATTTAGTCGTAAAAGATAATGATAAGTTATTGCTTTTCGCGTAATATCTCGGAATTACATTCGAGAAAATGTCAAGGTGTCCTTGTCGATACGTTATCTGTTTGTTTTAAAGTCACCATTGAAATGTTCTTTTAAATATATTCGATTCCTTATTGTTAGATCGAACGTGCGATTAACTAATTGGTCGGATCTTTGGTGTGTCTCTTATAGAAGTATTTTTATTGGAGAAGAAAACATTTTTAGGGAGAAAAAATTAAAAAAAAAAAAAAAAAAAAAAAAAGAAAAAAAAAAGAAATATTATATTACGAAGGTTAAAATGAGAAATAGAATTAAAAACGTTCGACAAATGATCGCAATTCTGATCGATGACAAACAAATATAAATATAATAAAAAAATTAATATCTCGATCATATCTTACAAAAGGAGTGACATAATTTAATATAAAAAAGATTTATTTAAAATATTACATACATAGTATTTTACGTCTCTTATTTAAAAGCAAATATAATAGGTACACGCGTTTGTAACTTAAAAAACTAAACATTATTAATTACGGTTTACGTCGTCCAATGAAAAGAAAAAGAAGGACAAAAAAAAACATACACAAGAAAACAAAAAGAAGACAATTAAAAAAAAAAAAAGCGATCTCGCCTCTGGTCTGAAACCCCGTGTCAAGTTGACGTTCAATCGTTCCGACATTTCGACATAGTGAAATTTACGAGCGAGCGATTGCAAAAGAAAACAAAAACGAAAAATAAGAAACAGAACTTAAAATAAATAAATTAAAGGAAGGAAAAAAAAAACAAAACAAAAAAGAAAAAAAGAAAGAAAGAAAAAAAGAAAATGTTCGTTCATCGAATTGATTTTAAATGAACAGAGTTACCTCGCACTCGATTTCGCATTCGAATCCGTACTTCTCTAAACTTTCACTTTACCGACGCAATTTTAGAAAAGAAATCATAGCAAGCATACATTTATATATACATACATACAACATAAATGAATACATACATACATACATACATACATACATACATACATATATGTAGATTAAAGCATGAAATTTGATTCGGGGTAAAGACGAACGTCATTGGGAAAGCCCGAATTTATTGAAACGAAATCGATCTATTTATCTGTTGATCCTCGAGGAGATCACAACTAAATAATATTCGATCGAGATCTCGAGCTTCGTCCTTGAGGAAGAATAGGCTTTCGTCGTGACGGAGACGAGGGTCTGGCAAAAGGTACGAGAGAGAAGTCTTTCGCGTCGGCACTCCTTCTTCTTCTTCTTCTTCTTCTTTTTTTTTTTTTCTTTTCTCGATTCTACTCTTCAACTCGATTATTCTTCTTGATCAAAGCTTATCCTGTAATGCTTGTCGAAGTTCCTCGGTGGCCTTGGCCACATCTTGGACCTGTCTCGAGTGAACTTCGGGTCGCACGTGTTGCACGCTCGAGTTTGACCTTCTCACGGAATTTCCGCTTCCGAATTTCGGCCGCGGAATTCTTACGCGTTGCACGTCGCTCAACCAAGACTCCATATTTCAATTTTATTATCCTGAAAAAAAAAAAGAAATAAAAGAAAGTTCAACCTTTTTATATCATCTTATTTTATAAAATGTAAATTATATTATAATTTTATATATACATATATATATATATATATATATATATATATATATATGTATGTATGTATGCATGTATGCAGATAGATTTTGCAATTTTTTTTATATATAAATTTTAGCATAATTCTGTCTAAAATATATATATATATATATTTTTTTTCCTGTTGAGCATATATAATGAAATCACTATAAATATTAAATTATTCTTTATATATTTGGATATAAATATTTTTTTTCGATTAACTAATCGTTACGTATAAATTCGAAATAGTAATAACAGTTTTTTTTTTCTTTTTCATTAAAGAAATAATTGAAGTTAATTAAAGTTAATTTTTGTAATCGTAAGATCATTGACCCCGATCATTCCAGGTCCTTGTTTTTCTTCAACGTTAACGAGCCATTTTAAAACGTTAAACGCAAACTAATACACAAGCGTAAAATAACACAGAGACATACACGCACACAAACACCCGACATTCACGTATAGTGAAAGAGAGAGATGCACGAATTAAGACGAAACCATTGCTGCCATCCACGACGTTTGCCGCGCAAAAAGCGTATCGCGTTAACAAGCTAATTACAGTAGTCGCAGTCCTTACTCCTGATATCTGGCATTTAGTTAGCGAGTTAATTACCACCCATGTCCCGCTACGTTGATGTCAGGTTATGCCATTTAGAGAACTATGCTCTACTTGTTTGTAAACCGGTGACCGTTTACGATCATTTTTCTTCAAGGATAAATCTTAGGATTTGTAGGATTTGGATTGTTGCTTAGTAGACACGTTTTTTGTTTCTTTTTTCTTGGTTTCTCTCTCTCTCTTTTTTTTTTCTTTTTTTTTTTTTTTTTTTTTTTTATTACACGATTATAAAATAATATATTTGTTAGTATTGAAAATATTTTCGAAAAAAATTTACACTGAGGTATTATAATATTATAATAAACGTATAATTAATTTATTACCACGTAAATTTTCTACGTCAATTTTGTTATCAAAAACTATATATAAACTATATATATATTTATATATATATATATATATATATATATATATATTTAATACCATTGTAATATCAATATTTAAATTTTGATTAAAGTATTGTGAGAAAATCATTAAAAACAAGTAATCTTAAATAACTCTACTTAATTTAACTATTATGTCTTGACATTAAAGATTTAAAATTATTGAATACTCCGAGGAAAAAAAAAAAAAAGAAAAGAAGAAAAGAAGAGAAAAAAAAGGAAAGAAATGAAGAAATACTAATTTGATATTAAGAATATTATAAGAAGATAATTAAACGCGATATAGTCTCTGGATTAATTGTATTAAACTTATCGCTAAACAATAATTTTCTATATTTTTATATGAAAAACTGATTATTAACGAATAACACGATATTACTTTAGCGTCGAAAATATTTGAGAAAATAATTAATGTTGAATAACTGTAACTTATCTACGGTCTAACTCAAACTAGTAAATAACCGGCTGACTTTTAATTACGAAGGAAGGTCAAAGACCCGTATAGCACGTATACCATAAAAGAAACATATCGTAGAAGGAGGGAAAGAGAGTACAAAAAGGAAGAAGGAAGACAAGGAAGGAAGAAAAGAGATGGAGAGAGAGAGAAAAAGAGAGAGAGAGAGAAAGAGAGAGAGAGAGAGAGAGAGAGAGACGTTAAGAAGGGTGGAGTAGAAAGAGTCCGTCTTAGTCCGACAAACAGCGAGGTGGCCTAGTGAACGTTTTAGCCTCGAGGCAATCGACCATGCACGTCGAATGATTCAAGACTGATTAAAATGCGAAGCAAGTAGTTCTGGCGAGTCGACACGCCATCGGATGGCCCAGTGACATCCTCTCGTTTTTTTCGTCTCCTTTAGCACATCCCGCCCGCCGCCCTCACCCCCTGCCCCCCTTTCCTTCTTCATGAACTTCTTTGCCTCTTACGACCCACTTTTTTCTCTCTCTTTTTACCTTGTCAGTAAAGTGGTTTGCTGCCTCTTTTCTCCCTCCCCCGCCTTCTCCCAAACCTCCGCCTACTCCCTTGCCCTCACCATTTGTTCTTTCCTCTTTTAAATTTCTTTTCAATTTAATAATTACCAATTATAATTCGAGGTTGAATACGATGAATCATTGAAATGGTTCGAATAAAAATTATATAATATATATATATATATATATATATATATATATATATATATATATATTTGTAATATATTTTCGCTTTGATCGTCGAGTAAGAGTAAGATCGATAAATAAGAAAAGTTTTATCAATAATTCATGTCATGTGAGTCATCGATTGTAGTAGATAGCATTGAGTCGAGCTGTAAACTTTCTACATATTTATCGAAAATATCCGCGTTACATACGTATTTTTGTTTGAATAAAGAAGAGGCGAGAGAGAGAGAGAAAAAAAAACAAGCTTTAATGAGCTCGAGTTAATAACGAAAAATATTGTCATATTGATATCGTGTGTTGGTATATCGGCAAGGATAAACTTTCAAGTGACGTATTTTCAATGCGAACGAATTATAAATTTAATGTTGGAACGAAAAAGTGATATGACGATATCTATTAATATTTATCATTCGCTTATCATTATCGATGATAAATCTATGCTTTTTATTCGATATTTATGCTATTGATTGTCGTCGATTCATGAAAATAATTACATATTACTATTATTTGTTTGGAAATCTTTCATCGTATCTCTTCATAATAAGATACAAGGATGGATACTCGATTTGAAACGAGTTCGGTGAACGACTTCGTTTTAGCGAAATTTTACGATCTTGTTTACGCGCGGCTACGCGCGAATCTAAGCTCGACGTTTCTCAAGATGACGACATATATACACGAGAGAGCCGATCTTGTTATTGTCGATGGCTTCTTAAGTGGGCAACGAAAGAAAAAATTTTACATCATCAATTTTTAATGAGTTCATAAACAATTTTTAATCCAATTCGCATAAAGGAAAAAAAGGAAGGATGTGAGGATGTGGGTGGGGAAAGAGGGCGGGGGAAGAAGTGATGCTGGGGATAAAAGAAAAATTTTCATATATCATTATTATTTTTGATTTAAAAAAGAAAAAAAAAAAAAACAAAAATGATACACGAAAGATATGATCGGTCCATTGATGTAAATTTCAACGAGAGATAAAACAATCGATATTGAAATAAAAAAGTTCTTTTATACTTTCGATCAAAAGATACGCGAGATATTGTATTATATTTGTCATTTATTTTTTACATAATAATCCCTTTTTATTTAAATTTATTAATTATTTTTATTTGAAAATGTTTTACTTTCTAATAGTGTATTTTGGTTCTACGCTTGTGCATGTCTATTTGAAGAAAGAAAAAAAAAAAAGAAAAAATTACAAAATAAAATATCGTTGACATATTATCCATTCGAATTTTATAATCGTTTCGTTAGAGCTCATAGATTGCTTCGAGTTTTGTACTTGACGACGATCACGACGATTCATCGACGAATAAATTAGCAATTAACAAGTGTGCTCGTTCTCCGTCGAACTTCCTCGAATGGTGAATTAGCAAAAGAGAAAATTCATTTGACGAATGATAAGAGATGCACGAAACCGGTTAAAAATATAAATTCCCAGGCTTTGGTGGCGAGAGAGTACCGTAAAGGATTAACGGTCAATCTTGCGAGAAACAAGAGGAGACTGTGAGAAACTCAAAGGGAAACGGGGAAAAATTTCTGTCGATGAAACTAACAGGATGAATAACGCGATTTCAAGATTTCAATGATCTAAGAGAATAATCGAACAAAGCGAAAATTATATATGAAAAATTCATTCAATCTTCTATAACTTTAAAATCATTTACATACGTGTAATTGTGATATCTTTATTACATATTTCATAATATAATTTTTATAATACAATTATAATATAATTTGGAAATAATCACAATATGTATATATATATATATATATATAAAATCGATTTAAATATCCCAATTTAAATATATTATAAAATAATATCTAAATTCAAAAGATAATATATAGATATACAATAATATACAAATATATATATATATATATATATATATTTTATGTACATATATATAAAAAATCGATCTTAATATCCCAATTTAAATATATTATAAAATAATATCTAAATTCAAAAGATAATATACAGATATGCAATATTATACAAATATAAATATATATATATATATATGTGTGTGTGTGGGTGTGTGTGTGTTTGTGCTTATTTTTTTAAATTTATAATAATTTTATCGACAGAAAATTAATCGTTACTATGTATTCGAAGTTAAAAAGAAAAAAACTTTTTCAGCTACAACATACGCGTGATATGATATTTTTATTAAGAAAAAAAAAAAAAAAAAAAAAAAACATCCGATCGTAGAGAGTTAAATAAGATTTTTATATATATATAAAAAAAAAGAAAAAAAAATAATAATAATAATAATAAAAAGAAAGAAACCATCGGAATATTACCTCGTTCGTTTCAAATTAAATTTAGCGACGATCGTACGAACGTTGTAAACTCAAAGAAACGTTCTTGCTAGATGTCGTTAAAGATAATAACGCGTAATATCTATACCTATGTATGATCGAAGCGAAAGGAATGAACGATCGATCGATCGATTGGTCGATGTTGTCCTTCGATGCAACGAAATAAATACATACATACATACACGTATACGTACATGCACATATACACATTTCAAGTTCTAAAATACTTTCGAGAAAAATTATACGACGAATAATAATAGATCGTTCAATAATGATATATCGTTAAAAGGTATGCAAGAATAAAAATCAGACAGACAGATAGGCAGACAAAAGCAAACAGAAAGAAAGAGAAAGAGAGAGAGAGAGAGAGAGAGAGAGAGAGAGAGAGAGAGAGAGAGAGAGAGAGAGAGAGAGAGAGAGAGACAGAAAGAAAGAGAGAAAAAGATATTCGAGTAAACAAATGATTTCCAATCTCCTTACCTTCGAGGATCGATATTTCTTCTTTATTTTCTAATCTCTTCTTATCTATCGTCTTTGACAATACCGTTTAGAAACGTTTGACTCGCGTAATAAAGAGGACGTACTGACTGACGGAGTGTTAGGAGAAGGAAGTGGATGGAGGGATAGATAGATAAATAGATAGAGAGAAAGAGAGAAAGAAAGATAGAGGAGCAAGCGAAAGGAGGAGAGAGAGAGAGATAGAGAGAGAGAGAGAGAAAGAGAAAAAGAAACGGAAAGAAAAAAGGGTCAGCAAAAATCTTGATTGTTGATATATTGGAAAATAATGAGTTGTCAAGGAGAGGGGGTGGAAATAGTAGGAGATATCTCGCGTATGGAAAATCGATCGGACTCCGAACGATTCGAGACTCGAACGCTAACTGACGAGCTCCTACTTGGCCAGGTTCACGTTTACCTGCTGCACGATGATCAGGAGCGCGACTCTGCGAGAACGCTTTGGGAGAACGAACAGCAAAAGTAAGCAAGCAAGCAAGCAAAGCAAGCAAGCAAGCAAGCAAGCAAGCAAGCAAGCAAGCAATGTGTGCGAGAGACGCGAGGCCGAGAAAGCGGAAGAGAGACAGAGAAAGAGACAGACAGAGAGAGAGAAAGAGAGAGAGAAAGAGAGAGAGAGAGAGAGAGAGAGAGTAAGAGGAGGAAGAAAGAATCAAGGGGGGTCTCTCAAAACGAAAGAGGAAGGAGGATGAGGATGATGATGATGAGGAGGAGGAGGTGGAGGAGGAGGAGAGGGGTTGGTCAGGGCGAGAGAGGGACAACTTGGAACAGGTGAGAGGTTTTACCTGATGGTGGGATTGAAAGATGGAAAAAGTGGGGGGAGAGAAGTTGTACAACGTTGCCAACTTGTGCTCGTCGAAAGATATCCCCATCTAGGATTCATACGAGTTACGTGTGCGTATACGAACGTGTGTTTTGTCTCTCTCTTTCTCTCTCTCTTTCTGTATCCTCTATATCTCTCTTTGTCCCTGTTTGTCTTTTTCGATCTCTTTCTCTCTCTCTCTCTCTCTCTCTCTCCGTCTTTATATATATATATATATCTCTTTGTTTTTCTCTTTCTATCTCTTTCTCGCTCTATCTATACATTCCAGTCCATTGATATCGCAGTAAAAGACTTTCTCGAGAGATTCCGTTCCATCCATCCGCATGTAAAAAGGGGAAATATACGACGCGCCGAACATTTATTTTCAAACGAATGGAGCTGTCTAGATTTGTCTCTATTTCCTGTGTTTTCTAATGTCTCTCTATAAATGTGAACGTTCGTTTAAGATATACACTATAACAGGTATAAATATTTAATCTTTAATTTGTATTAATTATTTAATCGTTTTTCCTTCTTTGTTTTTCTTTAACACGATTAATTTTGTTATTATTTTATCGATTAAACGATTCATTATATTATGGATAATTTATTATTATTTAATCTGTATAATATAATAATAATAATAATAATAATAATAATAATAATAATAGTAATAATAATTAGAAAATATTAACATTGATTTTTATATTCTTATGAATAATAACGTATGTTCATAAAATGAAATATATTCCCATTACGTAATAATAATAAAATCATATGCTTCAATCGATTAAATAATAATAAATTATTTAGAATGTACTCGTCATGAACGGTATTTGAATGAACTCGTTATGAATATTTAATCCATCGCATTGGTGACGTGACGACGGTCATTTGTACTTAGAAACACTTATTCGTGGATATTTTACCTTATCTGATGAAAAAAGAAATCAATCTTTTATGAAAAATATGAAAAAATTACTTAAAATTAAAAAAACTAAAAAAAAAAAAAAGAAAAAAAAATAGAAAATAAAACTAAACTACGTCACGCCAAGGGTTTAATTCACTGCGTGATAAAAGGACAAAAAAAAATTATTTGTATTAAGTCGTTTTTAATTACATCAAATTGAGATTAATTAGTGCAATGCTTCGGAATTGCATTATTAAAATATAATTAAACCTCGTTAAAAATCGTATTAATATGTAAAAAAAAAAAAGAAAAAAAAAGAAAAAAAAATGAAGAAAAAGAAGAAGAAGTTAATTTTCATTTCGATCTAAGAGTCTTCGTTAATATTATTTTATTAAGTATATCTCAATTTATCATTTCGAGAAACATATTTATTCGTTTAATTTTTACAATGAACATAGAAATGGAACGTCATATTTTATTACTATGAATCGATATTTACCGAGACTTCATAAATCACGAAAAAACATCTAACCTCTCAAAGACTCTCACACTATTATCTTCCTTTTTTTTTTTTTTTTACTGTCTTCACACAGCCAACAACTCTCCCTCCCTTTTACCCCCGGCAGCACTGCAATCGTTTACTCATTGTCAGAAGCGATGACGTTGTCTCGTTAAAAGGAAAAAAAAAAAAAATAAGAAAAAAAAGAAAAAAAAAACAAAGAAAGAAAGAAAGAAAGAAAGAAAGAAAGAAAGAAAAAACGTAAAGTGGTGGAAGCCCCCCATTCAACCGGAGGAAAATGTACTTAGGTACATACATACGTTGAAACGTTCGAAGTAAGGATTGACATTATAGGGACGTGTCGAAGGCAGTGACCTCGAGACAGACATTTTCTAAAAGAGATCTATGAAAATAGACGGGGGGAAAAAAATCGAAAAGAAAAAGAACAATAAATGAAAGAGAGAAGAAATGAAAAGAAAGAAAGAAAGAAAGAAAAAAAAAACAAAAAAGAAAAAATACATGGAAATTAAAATTAAAAATTAAAATGTATGAAAATGAA
Source organism: Vespa velutina (assembly GCF_912470025.1). Lineage (NCBI taxonomy): Eukaryota > Metazoa > Arthropoda > Insecta > Hymenoptera > Vespidae > Vespa > Vespa velutina. The sequence continues at coordinate 5,121,580 of NC_062197.1, read as the reverse complement.
AACGAACAGGAATCGTTCGACGAAAGTAAAATCGTCTTGCAGATGCAAATTTATTACGTAACGATTGTCGAGGCAGTGTTTCTCAACTTATGAATCGTCGCTTGAAATTTTTATTACCTTGCGGTAAAGAACGATAAAACAATTTTTTTTTAGTGTATTCGATAATAATGAACATTTATCGGTCGCGATATCATTGTTGCACCACATTGATAAATAATATCCGCAATGGATAAGGTTATAATATTTGAGATAAAAGATTGATCGGAAAATGAAGAATTTTATAATAATCGAATTCTTTTCCTTTCCTTGTTTTTCTTTTTTTTTCTTTTTTTTTCTTTATTTCCTTTTTTTTTTTTTTCGTTCGATCAACGAGTATAGAGATCACAGAGATGCTTTCTAATCGAACGTTTGAACATTTACGTTTGGAGCATTGATATTAAACGTGAGTAAGTATGAATATGTACAACGTATTTAAGCAGATACGCAAGAAACACGAGCGATTAGAAAGCCACGAAAGGCTTGACTTAGATCGCGACGTATCTTTTTCAGCTAAGAGAAACTCGCACGGTACTTAGTTGCTCCTCCCTTTTTTCCGGAATAGAGGAACGAATCCGAACGGCGCGGCTCTCTAAATTATGATTCATTCAGTCGATGAGTCACATCCCGCCGATATAAAGATATCAGGAACGGTAAATAATCTAGCCAAATAGCCTCGGTGGAACATGAAAAATGAAAAAAAAAAAAAAAAAAAAAAAAAAAAAAGAAACATGAAAAAAAGAAAAAAAAAAAGAAAAGAGAAGAAGAAGAAAAAGTTTCGAACTTGAATGACTTCCGACGAGATCTCATAAATTATTCGAGATTTTCCTTTTTTTCTTTCCTGTATTATATGGAACAAGTAAAAAAGAAGAGAAAGGAAGTAATTAAAAAAGGATGAAAATATTAGAGGATCAATCAAAACTCGGAATCTCTTAATAAAGTAGCATGAAAAAAGGATTTACGTATTACGACATTGACTTCTTTATTAATTCGAGTAGAGACGAAGAATTTATTTGTTTCTTAATAATATACCTACATCTATTTCAATAATTAATTGGCATATTAATAAGACAAACTGTATAACGATACATTTCGATAAATAATTTATTAACAAATAAGACGAAATTTATAACAATCGATTTCATTCAATAATCAATTTTGTATATTTTGGTTAAAACGTATTTTATAATAATGCATTTCGTGTAAATAATTTCTTTATCGATAAAGCAAAAATTTAATGAAAATGAAATTATACGATTAACTCGTTTAATGATAAGACGAATAGCGTAATACTTTTTGCAATATAACAATTTGTTTATTATTAAATCGAATCTTACGATGAAACAATCTCTTTATGTTCACCTAATAATCTTATTTTCGTAGTATCGATGAAAGAAAAGATAAGAAAAGAAGAAAAAAAAATAAAATAGGATAAGAAGATAGAAAGATAGAACGAATGAGAATCTTGCGAATTGACAAGCTTTCGTTAAAGAATTAGAACACGTTCCATTCTTTGCTCGATCAATCGATCGTACGGATTTCTCGCTCGTCGGCGAGTAAGGAGAGCTCTCTCGAATATCGTTCGCGCTTATCTCTGGAACCGGTTTGATCGAAGGATCATTCTTCGTGCTTCTTAGAAGAGGATTAGTCTGTACTTTCGTATCGGACCCTTCTTCGGCTCTTCTTATTGCGAGTGATCACTGACAAAGGGAATCGGCTCGAGACGACACTTCGAACTTTTTGAAAGGACAATGAAGACCTAAACGGCCTTTTTATGGCTTCTTCTTTCAACTACTTTTTACTTTATTTGCTCTTATTGTTAGATTTGAGATGTCTTTTAAAAAGATAAAAGTTAACGACAAAATCGATCATTATGCATACATATGTATATATGTGTATATATATATATATATATTATTTTTTAAACGATTTCTCAATTTAACGAGTTATTGTAAAATTAAAAGCATTTGAAAATAGGACTGAAAAGGGAAGAAAAAAAGATGAAGGAAGAAAGAGATGGATCTTTTTTTTTTGTTTTTTTTTTTTTTTTTGATGATTATTATTATTATTATCATTACTTATAAAAACACGCACGAGTTCGTTCAACTCACGTGCGTTACATCAGATAAAAAAAAAAAAAAGAAATGGAAACCAGTTTGTGAGTGACACCTACGCATTCAACCTGGTCGAACAAAGACGGAAATTTGTCAGTGATATCGAAAAAGTAGATACTCGAAACAAATGCGATAAACGATGATAACGATTTATATCGATCGTCGAATAATCTATTTTCGATCGACGTTGTCAATTATCTACAAAGAAAATATATATATATATATAATCCAAGTGGTTATATTTATATTATTTATTTCATTAAGAATATATCGATTATTATTATTTACAGACATGTCTCAATTAAATCCAGCCAGAGAATTTTGAGAATGATCGATAATTAATTAAATAATAAAAATTTTATTACATCATTTTCCATTAAATTTAGACGGAAATTATAATTATTTATAAAAATCATTCATTTGTTGTTCCCTTAGTTCAATTTCGATAGAATTAATCAATGGGACAAAATTTTCCCTGTTGAAATTATTAGAGAATCTCTATTCTATTTCAGATAGAAAATCTTTCGTTTTAACGCGAGAGATAAATTATCGATCGCACGAACGATTTTTTGGAACGGGAGGAAAAAATAAAAAAGACAAAAAAAAAAAAAAAAAAGAAAAAAAAAAGGAAAAACAAAAGAATGAACAATGACCAGAACGGTATTATGGGTCACCATCGGAGAAAGTTTCGACGCGTCTCCACGTTCCGTTATTTACCTGGAAGGACCGGAACGACGGTGGGGAGGCTGCGGTCACCGTTTTATGATTTCGCGAAGTAGGTCAATTATCGAGGTGCACCGAGCCACGTCGTTTCATTGCTTCGTCTAAACGCACAGCGAAAATATCACCTTTAGCTTATTGAGTCTATATAGGACTTATTAGATTTATAAACTATAAGTTTTGAAAATAAATCGTATATTT